>NW_017537057.1:317826-352930 GCF_001853355.1 Bactrocera latifrons
AATAGTTTGGTAACACCCTTCGATGTGTACGTTTAGTACCTAGCTTTGCTGTCTAGCTTAAAGCTAAAATAGTTGGCAATGCCAAAACCAAAAAACAAAAGAAAGGGAACAGCTGATACTTGTGTTTGGGATGGTTGGCAATGCACCAACCAAAACAAAAGCGAAAAAAGGAGAAGGGGAACAGCTGATTTGTCACAAAATAAGGAAAACATTATTGTTATTATCTATTACCAATGATATGTACTTTAGGAAGTGAATCCTATATTATATGTAGTATACAAGTCTAATTGAGTAGACACTACTAGTTCTCACTGCTGACTCATGCAACTTCCCTATTTCGTTTTTTGATTCGACCTAACCTCTTTTTAAACTTTCCACCTCAACATTTGTGACACAATGTTTGTCAACAAAAAACACTTTTTTATTTAACTAACTATAACAGTTAGTTTATTTAACTAAAGCAGTTAGTTCATGCATGTTAGTGAAAGTACATCAACAACTAAAATGTTAATGAATTACAACAACAAGCAAGTTAAAGTAAACAAAGGACCACAATGAATTTTTGAAATTAGTAAAATAAAACTTTGCACTAATGAACATAGAATGAAGTAAATTATAGCAAAATCCGCTTACCTCTTCAACTAAAAACGGCTTATTTACAAATTTCATCTCTTCTCCTCTCACTTTTCTCCTCTTCATTTAAGCAAACAATCAATTAAATGAATCAACTCAAAATCATAATTTACAAGTAGCTAAATGAGAAATGCAACAACAATAATAATATTGTATAATAATCATAAGCTATAAAAATTTGTGGTGCTTGGTTGGTTGGTGTTGTTGGTGGTGGTGATTCCAGGTTTTTTTCAGTTTTCGAACACTACGACATATACTTTTTTGAGTGCTAAAGTGTTGTTGTTGCCGTTTTCGAAGTTTAAGTGAAACAAATAAGTCTGTGTGCACACAAAAATTTCTAGAACCAATATACAAGAGTGGCGGGGGGCGCACTAAACAACACTAAATACATGAAAACCTTGGTGTAGGTCTAATGGACGTATATAGTGCTACACACACACACACACACGTATATATATGATATTTAACGCTAGCTGCCAGGACACTACTTCCAATTTCGCTACGCTTGTGTGCTTTTGTTTTGTTTTTGTGGCTGTGTGTGTATGCGACATAGCAGCGAACGTCGTTGTTGCTGTGCTCTCGCTTCTCAACACTCTAGAGCTTTGCGCCTACCTCGAATTGGGACTCGCCGATCTGCTGCGTTGTTGTTGTTGTTGYTGCGTCTGATCATTCACATAGTGCACAATCGCCGAGGTGACCTCCTTGATGGAGCTCTGTATTTCCGGTGTGACCGGTTGCAGCTTGCCATTGTCACCGTTCGCGGTGACGCCGGCGGTCCTTTGTGTAGGCGATGTGCGTTGTTGTTGCGCGAGTAACGACGAGGCCAAGCTGTGAAGCAAACAGAGAATACACGTTAAAACCAAGATATAATGAGCGTAAAGAGAGAGAGTGCTAACTTACCGTTCATGTGGGGTGCGCTGTGAGAGCTTCTCCTGACTGCGCCAACCCAAATATGGCTGCCGGTAGGAACTTCTTATCACACTACTTTGTCCGCTAGCCACCGATATGAAACTGGAGTTGATCGGGCCGCCACGTGTGAAGGAGCCACGTTGCGACACGCTCGGCGATGTTTGTGACGAATTCAGATGCGATGTGGACCAGCGCGAGAATGCGCCTGCACCACCGCCGCCGCCGCCAGCTGCACTATAAACGCTAGTACCAGCGGTGCCATGTTGTTGCGCCGCCTGTCCGCCGTGATGACTATGCGCAGAGGGGCTGAGTAGTAGTGGACTGCGGTCGGAGCGTTGGGAGCCCAACGAACTGAGCGATGTGGTTTTCGAGTTGAGTCCCGCCCAACGGCCGGATTCTGTGGTGCGTTTGCGTGTGAAATTGCCCGGTTTGTAGGCGGTCGTATTGCCCTCCGGCGAGCGTGATGTATTCTGATTGTATTGTCGGAACCAGTCTGGTATGTTAAGGCGCTGCAGTGAAGCCTGCACACGCAGCTGGTGTTCGCTCAAGGCGGCCGGATTGTGTTCATGCGATTTCTGTAGCTCATTTTCGGGCGCCTGTAAATGGAGAGAATGCGGACGTTAGTTTTTTTGGGAACAGAAAATAATTAGAAGATCAGGAAATGGGGCATATGAATTAAATTCTTTCGAAATTTTCAAGAAATGTGTATCGACTTATGTTGCAATACGTTTTGAATCTTCTACTCAATATTTGCCTAAATGTAGGCAACATTTTTAGCGATGTCGCAAACCTAATAATAACGACTTTCAAATAATAATAAAACAAATAGTTAAATATTTTTTTTTAAACCAAAATACCCTCACCAAACCCTGTGGACCCAATCTTACAAGAAAATAAATACAATTTCTTTTAGAGGAATTCAAATTTATTAAGACATATAAATAGTGTAATAAATAAATAAGATTTCGAAACAATAATAATGAATATGGAACTAGATTTGCAATCTGGAAGGAAGTTCTCGTCGATGTATGTAATCCTCTAAGGGCACCAGACCTAGGCCACTCCTAATTCATTATTGGACTTAATCAATTCCTCTTGCTGTTTCTGCTGCTGGTCCAACAACGCATCCAATACCTTGTTCATATGTTTATCGCAGCTGGCCAAGCACATATCGGCATAGCGTGTGAGGAAGAGCATGAAGCTCTCCAGTTGTTTCATGCTGCACGCCTTAAAATCAGTTTCACGTCCAATATTATCGATAGCATGGATCATGGTGCGCAATTTGTGCATATAGAGCGGCGACTCCCTCGAGTGCGGTATGACAGCGCCGGCAATGCTCGAGTGATTCGAATAGGTCTTCATGCGTTTTTCCAAGGCCGTCAATTTGAGCTTCTGATGCTGTAGTTTCTGTAACATTTCCGGTATGGATTGTTTATGATTAGAGTCGAGTGATTTGTTCAGAGCTTTCTTTTGATCTTCTTCAAAAAGCTTATCCAGTGCTTCAAAGTCGAATTTCATATCGAAGAAGTGTTCACATTTTGTCTCATTGCTTTTACGTGGCAATATTAGATCGGCACTATCTACCGAGGATATATCGTAGTAATTGGTGCCGGTAGGCGATTCAGTGAGATAACGTAATTCGCTGTCATCATAATCGGAACCCACTACTGAGCAATCCAAATCCGATGTTTTTATAGAGCTGGCATTTGAGTTAGCAGAGTTATAGACCGAACTCGGCCAAGCGGAACGACCACGTCCCTCCAAACCACTGTTGGTACCTTGTAGACCCACAAGCATGCTGTAGCTGCTTTCCATTGAAAACTTGGCACAGGAGTCCAAGTTTTCAGGCACTCGGGAGAATTCATAGTCATCGACACCAAAACTTAACTGTGTCTTTTCGTTAATCGTTTCTTTTACGAAAGTGAACATACGTTCGATCTTCTCTGGCGCCAAATATTTGCCGTTGAATGGTACAGCCAGATCGCCAGTGGAGAACCAATAGTGTGAGCAGCCATTAATAGTGGGCAGACGATTCGATATGTCGGCCTTGTCACCCGACTTTTGTGTGGAGAATCTGTAATCATCGATGCCAAAGTGTAAATCACTTGTTTCGCTGCTCTTCTG
The DNA here is from genome assembly GCF_001853355.1 of Bactrocera latifrons. Lineage (NCBI taxonomy): Eukaryota > Metazoa > Arthropoda > Insecta > Diptera > Tephritidae > Bactrocera > Bactrocera latifrons. Next base: position 321,493 of record NW_017537057.1, read on the forward strand.
GCTGAATATGTCATATAACAAGCGTAGACGGTCTGGCGGGTTGTAGAAGACATCCATATTAATGGTGAAGTCATCGGCACGTATCCAAAACTTGGAAGTTCTCTCTTGCTGTTCGTTGTTGTGGCTAACATTCAAATTAAAGGAGTTACCGAAGAAGCTGGTCTCCATGGAGGTGGCCGATTGGGGCGTTTGCGTTTGCGAACGATCAACATGCTCCAACGGACGATCCTCGCAAATCACTTGCATAGTTATAGAATTACGACGTGAATCCTCCATCGGATTCAGTGAACGACGACGTGCAGCAGTTAGAGTGCTGATAGGACTTAAGGACTGTTGTTGTAGTTGGCGTGCTGCGTTGTTGTTGAATGCTTGATGTGACTGGTTGGTTGTCATGCCCCGCACCGGTGTCGAAGAAAAGCCGGAGCGAGTTTGTTGCAGCGTCTTTTCCAGCTCAGTCGTGAGTTTGATGAAAAGTGGCGCAGAGCCTTTACTTCTTCGTGGTTTCGGCACAGGTGCCGCACGACGCACCGGACTCTCCATGCCATTTGAGCCAGTCTCGAAGCCGAGATCGACAAAACTATCGATAAGCTTTTGCAGCGTGTCCTCCGGTTGTGTTATATCCAAAGCTGACTTGTTATTTACAGCGCTTTTTGTTTCTACGAACTTTTCCGGCAATTGCTGTTGCTTTTCCTGCTGCGTCTTCAATGATGGTGATGACAAATTCAGCTGACGCATGCTATGTTTGCGTCTAATCTCGGGATCGCTTTCTGTTAAAGGTGACGGATCACTTTCTGTGTGAGCCGAAGGCGTGGACATAGCTGTCAGTGTATAGGCGGACCTTATTTTTTGTGGGGTGTTCAAATTATTTATGATGGTTTCGTCGTTGATAGTTTTATTTTCTTGTTGCTCCTTATTTAGCGCCTCTTGTGCTGCAACTGCCATTTCGTTGATTTGGTTTTTGGTCGGTTTATCTTCTGTTTGCTTGGGTGGTTGCATAACGTTGACGTAGACAACTTCTTCCTCCTCGTCCTCTATCTTTTCAGGCGCTTTAGCATGATCGCTCTCAGAGTCGGTAGATGACGGTACGGGACGACTCTCGATAATGCAGTTATCTTTCTTCCAGGTGAGTGTGCGGCGCAACTTCTTCTTGCGTGCTGGTTTAATGGGCTTGGCAAATTCAAAGTCGGCCGTTTTGTTGGCATAGGCCGGTTGTGCGGTTTGTTCTGGTTGTGACTCATCGCTTGTAATCTGTGGAGTTGTAAAATCGGCAGTTAGTGAAAAGGAAATATTTTCGTTTTGAGTTTTTATCGTACAAACCTTTGGTAAGCTAGAGAGTCCTGATTCACTTTCCGCTTCGGATTGCTTATCTGAAGATGTCAATGAAGAGAAGTCTTGCTCGTTTCTTTGTTCGGAGTTAGGGTTCTTAATCGAGAGATCTGCCTTGGGCGGTTGTGGCGCTTGACGTTTCACCTTTCTCTGGTTTTTCCAATTTCCGGTTTCAGCGTGAATTTCATCGCTGGAAGTGCCTGTCTTGCTGTTACTGTGTGACAGTTCCACTTCAATGATACTTTTATCGATGACTTGCTGTTCTCTGGTTTCTTTAATTATTTTCAAAGCCTTTTCAGTTTTATTTGAAATATAGCTATCACGTCTCATCACACGTGCTTCAACGCTTTCCAATTTAGCTTTAGCCTTTTCCAACAACACATGTACTTTAGATTTGGATTTAGTCGAACTTTTCGATGTATTGACTTCATCGCCATTTGCACACAAAGAATCCTCGCTGTTCTCCACTGTTGTAATATCGAAGGTGACGCCATTCTTCTCCATGATCCAGTTGTAGAACAAACGCTCCATATGCGCATTTTGAAAGATGGCCTTGGGTTGTAGGCGTTCGGCTCTAGTGCGTCGTATTTTTTTCGGTGGCCCATAAGCTTCGAAGGAGACTGAGGCGCGCATCGATTCGTTATTACGTTTCGATGAACGCTCTATCTTGCGCATATCATGTATGAATTGCAGCTCGCGTGTTTTACGTGGCAGTATGCGTGGCACCTCACGCTTAGGTGCCAGCTTATCTGGGCTTGGCTTGAGCACCACAGTCAGCGTGCTAACATGCAACTCCTCAGTCTCGACTTCCTCATTGTCAACTTCGCACCCGGTTTGCCTAGCATCGTTCGGCTGTTCATCTTGCTCTTGCAAAGATTGTAATGCAGCGGCGATGGCTGGCGGGGGTGGTGATATCGAAATGCGTCTGTTGACTGCCTCATATTCAGGTGTCTTTTGTAGCTCGGCCAGTCTCTTCAAAGCCCATGTAGATATCTTTGGTTTGGACAAATTAAATTTGGTCTCCAATTCACGTGCCAGCTCCTTAACTTTAGGTGGCTTCTGCTCACGTTCGCTGCGCTCCAACTCCTGTTGTACCGTAGCCTCCATGAGGCGTGCATGTACGCTGAACTGCGGATGCTGTTTGGCCATATCCTCAATGAATTTGTTGTACAGCAAAGCTTTATCCTTCACGGAGAGTTTGCGGAAAACATCCTCGGCGACTAAGCAAGCACTCTCGCTGTCGCTCAATGGCTTGTCGGTGTTGGTTTGGCCGGGTTTGCGTTTGAAACGTGGACTGGGCACTGGACTGGGCAGACCAGTGCGGAAAGATGGCCAACGACGGACCTTGTTGGGAGGTTTTAATATACCCAGTTTCTTAGGCGGATTTACTTGCTGCGTTTGTGTGACATCCATTTGGTTATAACCCTTCTTTTCGTTGGTATCCCGACGCATCAATTGATGAATTTTGTTATTAAACATATGCGCCATTTGTTTAACCTTCGACTTGCGCGTAGGTTTTGGCGATTTTGGGCGTAAGTTCGGCGATGGCGCTGATGGCATCGGCCGACGTAATTCCTTCACTTTTGGCGGCTTCGCTTGTGTTTTTTGGTTTGATTCGTTTACACTGTTTTGTTCGTATTTTTTACGCAATTGCTGTATGCTGCTCGTCTGCGGTGTTGGTTCTGCAGGCTGCTTACATATTCTGGGCGAGACGCGCTCTTTATACGGTGGTGGCGGCGAACCCATAGACTTGGACATTTGAGTTTGGAAATTTGCCACAGCCGCGGCAACAGTGCCGTAGCTGGGCAATTTGTTGGGTGTATCACAACGAGATGGACCCGAATCCACGTTGACATCTTCATCGAAGTAACCCATACAATCGTTTATGCTTAGTGACACGTCCAGATCGGTTACTTGTCGTGGACCTGTCGCATTCTGGTAATCTTGTGCCGTATAATAACGGTCGTCCTCTAAGGAGCACTCGTAAATCTCCTCGTAGGTCAACATAGCCTCCAGCGGTGTTGGATGACTCAATCGACGATTTATTTGACGTAACCGCTCCTGACGTTCGATATCTCTCGATATGGAAAGACAATTTTGCAAATTTTCACTATTAAATGACGACGTATTCAATAAAAGCGGTTGTTGCGAGGAATCCGCGTTTCCTTCACTAGTAATTCGTGTTGAGTTGAGCAACATATTGTTCGTTTCTATTATTTTTTCGATTTTATCTAATTCACGTTGATAAATAAGCACTTCATATGCGTGATCACGTTCTATGATTTGCTCGTTCATACTGAACTACGAGGAAGCTGCGCATGCGTTTTATATCCCTGGTGACAGCGTACTGATACATATCCGCGAAAGAAGATCACTCGATTTGGCGCGCGAAAAGGACAACAAGTAGACGAAAACGTACCGTATTCCCGAATTTCGGCCAACTTCAGCGCATATCCCAAGACGGCTTAAGCGAAACGGCGGTTATTGTCTCGCTAACGACTTAATCCGCGCACTCACACACATGCAACTGCGCGTCGGCTACCTGTCGTGCTGTGCGCCGCCGTTAAGCCGACAGGCGACGAAGCACCAGAGGCGTGTCAGCAGCGCACACCCTTCACACACCTGCTACCCGCGCGTGCTTGTTACAGCGCATACCATAAGCAATGCGCTTTCCAAGAATTTCGCTACATTTTCGGCTATGGAAATTTTGCATTCGCACATATTTTCGCGCTCGCTGTATTTGCATAACCTTGAACATGTCTGTATGCGGCGTGCAATTAATGGAAATTCTTGCACAAAATTCTAAGATTTTTGTAATTTCACTTATAAATACAGTTTGTGCCGCTTTTTGTTCCCTTTGCGCTAAAAACAGGTTTCGATACCCTTTTGAGAGCAACACCCAGAAAAGTTCATATATTTTCTCCATCATTTCAATTCAATAATCATCATGCTTGTTCATAATGGAAAATAAAAAATAGAACAGCCAAGAATACCTATGTTAAGATTTCCCAGTAGAGATTTTTCGATAGATTCGTTATTTCTATTATATTTATTATAGTCCAATATCTGTGTTTCTACAGTATTTTTTTTTTTTTACTATAACTACACATTTAGTATGTGTTTTAGTTTCGCCAGTCCGAAATGGTGGAACACTATAAACGATTCTTAGAGCTAACTCCTCCCAGATACAAATAAAGTAAATGTTGGGTTTTCCATCACCTAACCTCACCTAGTTTTCGAACACTTTCAACTCTTTAACAGCTTCGTAAAAATATTTTTGGTTAAGTTTAGCTTAAGCTTAAGTTTAGCTTAACCAAAAATATTTTCATTGCTAAATTTTCGCCGAAATTTTTTTTTTTTTTTTTTTTTGGAAAAATGTCTGCCAAAAAATCCAATTTTAAGGTTTTTTTTACATTTGTTCAAGTTCTTTGTTAAGATTTTAAATAAAAAACATGTTTTTCACTGTAGATGATGTTGTAAAGAGTTATTTTACCAACGCGGCCGCATCTTTTTTCCAATTTCAGAATTTCTTTATATAGTAGTGTATGTTGAAAAATTGGAATATATAAAAAATAATCCTTAAAGAAATATAATACAAAAGCATGAGCTTTTACATCGTCTCGTTCAGAATGAACTAGTTCGACCTAGTTCTGTTCGAACTAAGATTCTAAGTCCTGTGTCTAATATTTTTTCCAACAATTACGATAAAAGTGAACTCTCGAAACAACATTTGACAAAATTTGCATTTCAAAATTATATCAATTTTATCTTATATATCCACGTTCAGTCTAAGAGGTCTATTTTTTTTTTTCCAATCTAGAGCATTCATAGAAAGTACTGGTAGTGTATTTTTCCGAAAGTTATAGTTGGAAAGTTACAGAAGTGAGAAAGTAAGGTCTTTAGACCGCGTGACCTTCACACCAGAATTTTGAAACGTGTTTTTCTCGAAACTATATTTTTCAAACTGCCGTTTACGAATTCTTAAAAACGGTTTAATTGATTACTTTGAAATGTCATCACATATGCCTTTCGCCTCTACTTCGTATTTTGAAAAATATTTTTTTTTATAAAAAGTAGTTGCCAAAAAGGTAAAGAAATTAGGCTTTTAACGCTTCAAAGTGTTAAAAAATTTTATTTATTTCTTTGAAAAATTAAATATTTAATATTTATGAAATATTCTAATTCCAGCGTTAGCCATCTGCCTACAAATTAACACACAAATCGTCCTTTTCATTTTAGTTTAACCTGTCCGCTGGAATTATGGACGCCGTTTGACTACCTTTTTTCTTCATGTGTATGCTAAATCTCGCAATTAACTAAATATTTATGTATATATTTACATAAAAACATGCAAAATGACAGGCAAAAGATTATCGTAAAATTTTGAACGTTCTTGCTATTTAATTTCACTATAAAAAATTCCGAAAAATTTTTTAAAGAACGGCCTTCACACGGGATGATACCCTTAAGTACAGAATTTTATCTGAAATAGTACTTGAGAAATTTTCGTAAAAAATATTACGCTTTGAGTTTTAAAATATTCAATTTAAATTTTGATACATATTTGTAAAATATTGTTAAAATTTAATACAGAAATTCGTCTCATCAAGTCCTTAATACAGGAAATCCCTTGCATGAATCATTACATGATTACGCTCAAGTATTAGGCTTGCAAAAATTGTAGAACTTGCTTAGCACAATCGCTTTTAMCGTTGGGTTGTTACATATCTTTATGATGAAGCGCAATTTCATATGCCTTTTCGAGCAATCAACAAGTTCTTATTGCTGTACTTTGCTTTATTCCCAAACAATAATTTTTGCCATGAGTCAAAGTACATTTATCTGCCCATACATATACACAAGTACATAGGTACTTTGTATTCACAAATTTCTAAAGGATATTTAACTGATTTACTGTTATCATGTGAGTTGGTTGAGCGAAATGTTAGCAAATCCCAGTGCAATAAATGGTAGCCATAAAAGCTCATGAATTTTATTGATGGGTCTTTAACTACTACATACGAGTATGTAATTGCCGATGAATATAGTTCTTAGAGCACATTGGATGTGTGCCAACACTTTCTTATATTATATACTAGCAGATAACCGAGTTTTATGAGCATATTTGAGGAATCTTACTCGGTTATTTGCATGGAAGAAGTACGAACATAGATAATTTAATACAATTTATTAACAGTGTTTAATAATTATAACGAGATGGTAAGATTCTCCCAATCCATGAAGATGGAGCAGACGATATTGCCCGGTCATTAAGAAATTCGAATAGCAATTACCCGCCTGAAGAACAACAAAGCGGCAGGGGCCAAAGGATTACCAGTCCCTTAATTCCTTAATATCACATATAAAGTCTTATCGAGCGCAGTATATGAAAACTAAAGAACCCACAATCAAAAAACTGGTTGGACCTGATCAGTGTGGGTTTAGGCCAGGAAAATCTACTATATATAGATATTAAGCGAGGTTCCGAATATGGAGACGCCATATCGTGTGACTTCCTCAACCTTTTAATGGCGAAAATAATACGCGCTGCAGAGTTAAAAAGAAGATGCTATGCTCTAAGAGCATAGCTGCTGACGTACGCCGATGATATCATAGTTAAATGAATCAAGAAATAGCGGCTGCGCTGGCTAGGCCATGTTGTCCGGATGGAAAAAACACTCCATCTATGCAGATTTCCGAGTTTTATTTTTATTTATCTTCGAAAAATATCCCTGTGCAGAGAGTCTGTTTACCAGCAACAGAAAATGCCTTAAATTTCCAAATTTTTGCACACAATTATCAAATTTATTGACTCAAATGCATAATTGCTCTGTTTTCCATATAACATTGTTTGATTATGAAACACAAAGCGCCATATAAATATATATAAAGTTTTGCCTCTTTTTTTTATTTATGATAGAAATATTTATGATAGAAATAGCTAACGTGAGACCAATAAAATAAAATAAGCTCTAACTAGGCACTAAAACTAAAATGGCTTTCCTCATGTTTGCAATTTACTGAAATTTTGCTAATAAACTTAAATGGAATTGTCACATTTCCTCCAGAATTCTTTTTTTTTCATTATTTTATTTCTTTTCCAAGCCATTAGATGAAATGGATGGAAATCATGACGAAACTTAACAAAATTATAATACTTAAAAGGAATAATAGACATACAATTCTGAAAAGCTTTATATCTTCACATAATATGCAAAATAACGTAACATCATTTTCATAAGTTTACAAGTGAAGGAAAAGCGATAAAATAGAGACCACTGAAATTGAAAAAAACTTAAGTTTTGGTTACGAAATGGTTATATATATGGTTATATGTTGGTAATATTTTGGTTATATCTGACGTTCTACGGATCATTCTGAACAACATGGAATGAGAGGCTATGGGTCTGAAACCGGTTTCAATCCAGGGCTGTTTTTTATATTTTTATACATATTATACATATTTATATTTTTCTTGATCTGTTGAGTTGTAATTGCTAAGTAATAGCCGTAGATTACTAAATAATATTGAAAGTAGTTGGTTTTCAACAAGAGAAAATATATTACAAAATTGCACAGAAATTACCTCAATTACGAAACAATAATTTCGCTATATAATCGTGAATGTGTTTTCGCTAACTATATTTTCACTGAAATTTCGCCAGATCATATCCTTTGTTTCCTTGCAATAATTGTCGTTATTTCCACAATGAATGGATCAAAATTTTTTTTCCCTACCTGCTTGTAGCTCGAGATTTTGAATGGATTTATCTTAATGTCCTTCAAGGACGAATTTTCACTCATACCTTTTTTATTGTTCCTATTGTAGTGCAGTTCTATTATATTGTTCTCTAAAAAATAGTATTCATAATTACTGTTCATACAGATTTTAGACGAAAGCATCTATATTCTATGGTCAATTAAGTGATTTAAAATTACTATTTTGGGAAAGCCAAAAAATTAAGAACAGTGTTCAGAGTTTTGATATTTGTAGATAGGAAAAATCCAAGTATTTTCAACGATTGAAATTAAGAACACATGTTTTTTTATATTGATTGAAATTAGTAATGGCTAATTTGGAGGCCTGAAAGGATGATATACTTTTAAAGCATAATTAACGTATGCATAGAGTACGTGATTTCATACGCAAATGTATATTTTCATGAATATATGTATATGAATACCAAATTTTCATTCTGTACATTTTTAGTTCCGCATCATACCTAGAATATTTTTTCATTACCAAACAAACTTCTAATGAAGCCATTAAGATAAATTGAACAATTTAATACCTAATTGTACTCAAGGGCGCAATTAACTAATTGCTTAATCAATATTTAGCTGACAATAAATTTTGTAGAAAGTCCCCGAGCAATACTACGACGTCTTGTATGAGAGGAGAGAGATTTATATTTGGTGGGAGAACGAAATATTATTAATATGAAGTATGGCAGAAAAGGAAAACATTATCATTTAATCCTGTTAGAAACAGTAGCTGTTGCTACAATTAGTTCTGAATGAATCGTCATTCTTTTGCAAACTTAAATGAAAAGTCGCACAATCAGACAAGTTTCTATAATAAACAAACAAAATTGTATTAAAAAAATATTTATTTTATCCAACCGCAAGTTTTCAAAAATTAAAAAAGTGAAACACTGTTTATTCATTTTTAAATGACCCTCAACCAACAAAAGGCTCCTTGAGTTAATTTTCATTGTAATTGTCTCACCAAACTGAGCGGATCTCAAGTTAAAAATTTTGATGATTTAAAGTGCTTTTCTAATACATAAATACTTCATGTGGGTCTACATGGTAATATTGGTTAGGTTTGGAAAATGGACTGATTTTTCGTTAACTCAAAAAACCATAGAGCCAGCCATAAGTTTATTAAGGGCAGATATTAACTCTAGCCAATTCGCCGGGTTTGCAGCAAGTGTCGCAATCAAGAAGTTTCAACCCTAGTCCATGCGAAAGCTGGAAAGTGCAGGAGAAAGTGTCTAGATCTTTCCACCACACCTTCTTTCGTGCAACTTTTACAAGTTGCGTTCTCCAAAAATTTTTAGTCTCACCGTGCGAGTGCCAATGAGAGAGTGTCCAATTAGGTCAGCTCGCGCGACACCCTTATATCCAGCGCACGAGTGCACGAAGAAAAGGGAACACCTTCTAATTTCCATCAGCGAGCTCAAGGCCTGTATAGCATTGCTATCAGAGTGCATGCAAATGTTCATAAATGAAGCACATCTGCTGCTACTTTATAAGCCGCCACTTCTGCTTGACAGGCACTACGGTAGTCTGGAAGTCTAAGACAAGAAGTGATTGAGAGCTCCCGACAGAAATCTCCTTTTCCAACCTTCCTTGAGCTTGGATCCATTTGGGAAAGTGACTGCGCAACTTCTACAGCCTCACTTACATGTCTCAACGAGGTATATGAAGAAGATTCCGGTAAGAGTAGGCTCCGTGGCGCAGTGAACCAAGTTATCAGGGATGCCTTCAAAGATATAGAGAATTTCGGAATGTTTCTCTCTGGGAGAGGTTTCCCGGAGACTGATAACAATCTTTGCAGCTATAGACTTGCTGGCTATGTCCACGGGTGCTATGTGTAGAACTCAAATACAATTTTGACAAAGTTCCAGAGTCAATGCCTTTTTCGTAAAATACCCAAAGTATCACATACTTATACGTCCTTACATTCAAGAATTAATAAATATTAAAAGAAAACTAACTAACTAGAAAATAAAGCAATGATTGTCCACAGTCATGCTATGCTGGCCGCTCATACACGTTGTGGTCCTTATTTCTCAAGGTGCGCCGCCTTAGCAAGAGAAATTCCAAATGAGAAAGGGCAGACAAAAGCGATTAGAAGCAATTAAGGCGGGCGCAAGCAGTAGCGACAAAACTGGGGCGCATTTCAAAATAGTTCAAAAAGAAAGGCGAGGGAAATTTCAAGAAAAACACTTGCAGCAGCAAGAAAAGTTAGAAAGCCCAACACTAAGGTGACCAGGTGCTGGGAAAACTTTTGCAATCGTAATAAAAAGGCAGCAAAGGCAAACAACGATTTAAATAATTCCAGCAGACTAAAGAGATGTAAAGCAGACTAGAGTAAATAAGAAAAGGCATAAGCAAAAAATAAAAAAAAAAAATAGAAAACTGTTCACATAGCGGGCACAAGCGGTAGCTTAACTCGGAAAATGACATAAATATTTCCACTAAATGAATTTTCAAGTACTCAAAGTAAATGCCATTTTTGTCTGCTAAATAAACAGTTAGCATTGAGCCGGTGTCACTGTTTGTGTGTGTGTGTGAGTGGCATGTGTGCCAAGCAAAGTGGCGCAAGACAATGCGCCAAATACACACACGCACACATAGATACAACCACATCGTGCCGCTGGAAATGTCAAACTATGGGGCGGTTGATTTTTCCGTTTGGAGGCTTTTACAATATTCAAGCCCTTTTGCATTGCATACACACATGCGCACATGTGTATGTGTAGAGTGATATGAAAATGAAAGAAATCTCGACGAGAAATCGCATCAAATGAATTTTCTAGATTAAATGGGTCGCCATGTGCTTCCGAGCGGCATGCAGCACTCCAGCCGGGAAACCTCTCGGGGGGAATGGACGCGCAGGCGAAGAGGAGGCATGCAAAAGTAAGCGGCAAATATGCGAATAAGCATTTCATACAAATTTGGGTCACACATGACGACTTTGGCTTGACTCGTTGCCATTGGGCTGCTAGTGATATCCCTTCGCTTGACATTTTCTGAATTGAATGCTCAAGTGCGGGTCGCTCGCTGCGAAGCTGTCGAGTTAAGCGACTGTAAATCCCCTCACAACTGTTATTGTTTCAAATGAGGCTGTGCCATAGTAGTTTTCCTTAATGCTGCTCTGCGATTTGTTTCATTTTTCATTTCGCCAATATTTTTGTGCCTTTACTCATTCGTATTGTTTTTTTAAGCGCAATTTTTGACCTTTATGCATTGCAACATTGAACATTCGCTTAAGCGGCACTTAATCGACCTTTTTAGTTATGCCCAGAAGTCAACTGTTTGAGGTTATGTAGCAGTGTTTTTTGTGTGTCTTGGAGGTATTAATGATTAAAGCTTTGTATTTAGAATAAACTGTATTTCAAAACACTTCACAGTTGCATTTTTTATAATATGAAAGTTTATAAAAAGATATTCCGCTCCTTTTTTGTCGTTCGGTCTGTATGGCAACTATACGATATAGTTTTTTGATCTGAACGAAATGTTTTGAGATTGTAGCGATGTCTTCGCTAGTAATTTTTGTCAAATTTCCTGAATATATATTGTCAAATGAAGATATTTTTCATAGAAGGATTTCATTTGCATCGGTCCATTCGTATGACAGCTATACAATATAGTTGTCCGATCTGAACGAAATGTTGGCAGATTGCAGCGATGCCCTTATCAATTATTTGCCCCGAATTTAATGAAGATATCTTGTAGAATAAAGAAGTTTTCCATACAAGGACTGCATTTTTATAGATCAGTTTGTATGGCAGCTGTATGCTATAGTTGTCCGATCTGAACGAAATGTTGGGAGATTGTAATGATGCCTTCGCCAATAACTCATGCTAAATTTTATAAAAATATCTTGTCAAATTTAACAGTTTTCCTTCCAAGTACAAGATTTTGATCGTTCAGCTGCTATATGCTATAGTGGTCCGTTATCGGCGATACCCACATATTATTAACAAAGTGGTGAGGAAAGCACGTGTGCAAAATTTCAACTACTAAGAACTGTTATAATTATACATTAGTTATGTATGTGTCTTGTTCTGCGCCTCATTATGTTATTAGCCTTAGACTCCCATGCGTCACTGTGTGCGCTTTTGTTATGAAAAAGTATATACATATATTCATAAAGTCATTTTAAATTACCTGATTGTACTCGATCATTATTATCAGTTTTGCATTCGGCTGTTATGCGCAGAAATTTTCGTTAACCACTGTTCAAAAGCGGTGTTGTCAGACCAAATTTCGTAGTGCATTTACATTTTTTGTTGCTATTCAATTCATTTTAAAAACGCATTGCTTTTTTATAAAAAATATTATAATTTTCTATTTACTTACTGCTGGCACTTTTTACACAAATATATTTAAGAAAATCAGAATTTGAAATATTTTAAAATTAAGAATTTAAAATAATGTGAATTTCTTTTTTGTTTTCAATATTGACACGGAGTGTCTTTTTCATTGAAAATGCTCAGTTTTTGTACATTTGTTTCCTTAAACTGTTTGCTATTTCTGCACAACAAAAGTACAGTTAATTTTTACACCTCATTGGCACTTTGCACTTCGCAAATCACTTTCCCATCACTCGCCCAGAAATCACACGTGCATTATTTATCCGTTAGAAAATCAACCCGCGCGCTAAACTCGCACTCGGCAATCGTTATTGCAAATTACTTCCAGTAGACGCATATTTCTTTTATTTCCAGCATTTAACGTCATTTCTAAGTTTTCATGCCGTCATCAAGACGTTAGCCGCTCGTTTGCCCACCCACACACACAGGTCCACATCCACACACTTGTTTAAAGGCTATTAGAGAGAAGGACTGCAAATCGCATTGTGCTTGTTTTACAATTGCATTGTCGACAGAATAAAGTATTTGCGCCAAAGCTCTGACCTTTTATGTATTTGAATACTGCTCGAAGAAAACGTGGGTAGGGAATCTCTGCAGTTGTGTGAATGGCTGTAGAGTATGGCGTGGGAGTTGTATTTTGTTGGAGACAAAATGGACTTAGGACATCTAATAATAAGTTTATGAATCATATTTGTAATGTCATAAGAAAATTTAAGAGATTTAAGTTAGTTTAGATTAGATTATACTGGTCGGCTGCCACGCCTTATAAACATAGACCTGCTGATAAGCAAACTCATTTTAAGTTGAGCTGAAGTATTCCGTCATACTGGATGGCATCGCTTTTTGCGAAACTTAAGAGCCCATTGATATCTTAATATGATACTTCATCTAGTATCTTGAACCGTAAATCTCCTATTTTGATACTTCTTCTGATATCTTGAACTGGGAGGCCCCTAGATATCTCTGAAGAGTTCTAGCTAATGCGGTGCAGAAGCATATGAGGTGTGCCAATGATTCTCTCACATTTCCTGCCCAACCGGATCGCATGTGATGGCAGTAGTTTGTGATCTTTCTATAAATCAACAGCCGTCCTGCAGTCCGTTTGAGACAGTGTAGTAAAAAGCATACGAGTTTATTTTTGGGCTCTTGCACTTGATCTTGGCGATCCTGCATGTCCGTAAGGGAAGCAGGCATAAAACAATCCGAAAATAATTCAAAGTGCAATTTTGTTAAACTAATGTTGATTAAATCGACGCAGTACCCGCTGGAAGAGAAAGACCTCAACTCCGTTGGAAAGACCAGGGGGAGAATATAGCCAGGTAGTTAGAATCTCCAATTGGCGCCAAACAACGAAAAGGAAGAACGACTGGCGCGCTGTTGGAAACTCGTCTACACCAATAAGGAACAGAAGAATATTGGTTTGACTTTTAAGGGCGTCTGAGCAACTTTAGAGTACATTATTTCATAACTTGGAGGGATTATTCGAATTCTGCGGAAAACGTTGTACTGAGTTGTTTGTTTTTACTTTTTTCATTTTTGAAATGTTTTAAATCACGAAATCATCCCTTGTGCACTTGTCCGCTGTTGACAATGCTACGCTTTAAGCATTTGGTGTAACCAGAGTGTGAGACATAGGAAGTGGTGTGAATGGTGAGGAAAATTCGCGTCAAGCACAGACCTAAAGCATGACGATTCCTCAGAGACCTCGGAACTGAACTCCATTTGGCACCGCAAGGGACTCATTAGCCTACCAGACTAGCCTAATCTAAAATAAAACCACGAGATCAAATACTTATTTACTCGTAGAATGTGCTGCCGCCATCTTTTGTCCATAAAACTCCGATTTATTCGGAAATGAAGTCAAGTTTTTTCTTAAAACCTCTGTGAAAGTATACTCCATTTCTGATATCGATAATTGAAATATATACATATATGTATACAAGGGTGTCATCCATATTGATATAATAGAGCCTTTGAGACCTACTGAAGAAAGGGGGCTGAGCACAACAACAGATGAAACATAATAGAACCTTTAAGATGTACTAAAGAAAAGGGTTCTGTAACAGGTGATCGACGAAGGCCAAGAGACTACTTTAAAATACTCAAAAATATCTGGATGGCAGTGTTAGTCGGTATATCTAAGAAAACTAATAAATCATACTAAAGAAACTGGTAGAAACTTCAAATAAGATAGGAGAAGATATCAGAAAGAACTGAAGCTTTTGGATCACTCGTCATAACTAGTCGCAGAGTTCGGATGCATAAAAATCGATTCTTGACACTTTTAGAGGGATGTCATGAATAATATGATCGGAAGATTATGACTTTGAAGAAGCATTCTCCGACTCTACATCCCTTACAAACAACTTATACCAGCATGTATGACAGATTAATATTCATAATGACTAATGACTCGACAATCACGCAAACCATAAATTTGCTAAAAGATTGATTCATCACTTTTTCTCACTACAACTTGCTTTCCTCTATTTGTTTATTGCTGTGCTTTGCGCCGTCTACTACCTTAAGCGATTGACCAGCCACAAACTTCGCAAACTTCCACTCCAGCGCGTAGCAAGCAAACAATTTACTTAATAGCTGACACTAAGCTAACGCTATAACGGGTGTTTGCCACAAATTAGCGCACACGAAAACATTTAACTAATGACTAACGGCGGGCGAAGACGCGAGCGCGACGCCAACGCGCCAGCTGATTTAGTGGCCACAACTGCCGACTACAACAACGAAAACCGCGAAGTGTGTATTTATTTCAGTGCTGGAATGTCACGAAAATGTCACAACCACACCTACGCGTGGAGGCACAGGGTGGGCGCATAAGGGCTGGCGTGTAGCGCACTCGTGCGAAGGATGCTTTGAAGTGCTTTGAAGGCGAAGGATTGTGTCAGAAAGGCTACCAACAGTGCGCGGCAAACAAATGCCATGGCCACGCAGATATTTCCCAATTTAATTAAACGCATTTCCGCATTACAACACACAGTGGAAGAAGGCTAGCAACTGCGCGCTGGTAAGGGTTCGCGCTGGCAAAAGAACGCAAAGGTGTCTATGTGTGTATGCGAAGGAGTTTTTTGTTTGCCTTTTATGGCGTAATGACAGCACGTCAACATCAAGCTGCTTCGCAAGTGTATGCCTGTTGTTGTTGTAGTGAAAGTTAGCGGTGTGGCAGGCACACCTAACGCGCTGACACGCCTCTCTGCGCTAAAGCCGAGCGCTTCAGCATCATTTTTCGCGTTTTCTGCCGTAAAAACGCAGGCACTTTGCTTTAAAAACTCGTTTTATGTGTGATTGTTGTTGTTATTGTTGTTTTTGTTGTTTTATTTCATTATTTTACATTCCTGCACTGCGTTTCACTTTAGTTCGCGAACGTTTTTGCTGTGCAAGTTAAAGTTTGCTCTAGCACGCCTAAATGTATGCTACACAAATGACCTTAAAAGCGTAGAAAAATGTCACAACACAAAGCAACAACACAATATGTGGCACTGGCATTGCAACGACGCAGCGTTGCTCCAGCGCGCTCGGCCAACGCGGAAGCAGCGCCGCATGAGTGCTTAGTTGTTGGAGCAAGCGCTGGCGAAATCACCAATTTATATTTTATGGCCAAAGGCAAAAGTACAAGAAACTTTCACCACGAGCGAAAAAATCAGCGACTGATTGGTTTGGCAGTGATTTCATTCGATTCGTGTGAATTATGCATGCACACGGCCGACGATTTCCAAAAAAAAAAATATGTGTGTGTGTCACACAATTTTGCAGCAACAAAAAATGTATTAAGACTATACAGTTCGAGTGCGCATACACTTAGCTTAACATTATTTTGTTAAACTTTTTCACTGCAGCACTTGAGTATTGCATACTTTAGGGCGTTTCGCCACATTTCACATACAGAAAGCACTCGAGCACTTTTTCACACAACGAAAAACCGTACATTTTTCCGTGCTTCCGCTTTCGCAGCACAACTTTTAACACACTCCACGAAAAATACTATGAAATTTGATTATTTTTGCGACGAATTTTCACCACATACTACAAAAGCGCTTTCCCAAGCGCTGCGCTCAAGCGACGCAGTCTTCGTGGTCGTGGCCGATGCATGGATCTACGGCAAAGGCAAAGCTGGAATTATGTGATAGATACTCGCCGTGTGGCAGTTGCAAGCAGGCAAGCGAACTCGTTGGCCGAACCAAAAGCTGTGCGTATGTATGTGCGTGTGTTGCTTAGTGCAGGATATGGAGCACACTCATCCCACCGCCCACACATATACACACACGATTATCTAGTAGAACAGAAAGAAGGCAGATAACCAAATTGGAATAGCAATATCGAGTAAACGTAGTGCTTCACACACATACACAGACACATACATACATACACGTTAGGCACACATTCGGACCGTTAAACTCCCCAACACAGCGAACACCGCGAGCATTTCCTTAAAAAGCGCATACAATGAAATTTGTTGGCCCGGTCCTAGCAACTGTTGGCTGTCGTCGTGCCTGCTTGCCTGAATACACACTAACATATGCACAGAGAAATACGCCAAGGCATAGGACAACAGAGAAATACACAAAACAAAAGCGCAGAAAAAAGGAAACAAGCGAAACCTGTATATGATGAATACAGGGAGCTTTTCTATGTGCCACAACACACACACACGCATGCAACGCGTGGTGCCCAATGCAATTTACTCTAGGGCGCATCCATGAAATGAGCAATCAATAGCGCGATAGCAACAGTCGTCCGTTTGTGTAAAGTGTGTATGTGAATGCTACACAGGAGAGTGCGAAAGCTTTTGTGTTGCGTGAGAGCGTATGCCGAGCGGGAGTAAACGCGCGCGCAGGACTTGTAACAAAAGCTTGAGTGTCAATAAATGAAAGCAAAAGTGCGCTAAATGTCAGCATAAAAGGGAATAAAGTATATGTGGAGCAAAAGCTTTTAAAACAGATTCCCACAAAAAGCTTAGTAAAGCTAACTACTTCAGAGCTGATAGGCTTAGTGTTGCGAAGTTGCTATAAATTACACATGTTGCTATAAAATATGAGCTGTTATTTGCATTGAGAGGTTATGTTCACTTACAAGTTGGGAAAATACGTTTTTTTGAAACTTTTTTGTTGAACTATGCCTGCACAAGTACAAACGATTCCATACAATTGCTGTTGTTGTTTTTTATTTCATATATTTTTTATTTTATTTATTTATTTTTTTTTTATTTAAGCAATTTTGAGGAATGGCAGTCCTTGGC
Source organism: Bactrocera latifrons (assembly GCF_001853355.1). NCBI lineage: Eukaryota > Metazoa > Arthropoda > Insecta > Diptera > Tephritidae > Bactrocera > Bactrocera latifrons. Next base: position 339,181 of record NW_017537057.1, read on the forward strand.
TGGATAAAAATCCAGGTCCGTTCCGGTTACTTAGACCCAACAGTCGTAGGAACGGCTCTGATTACTCTGATCGGTCGATTTGTATGACAGCCTTATGATATAATGAACAGATCTGAACATTTTTTTGCAGCTTATGCCTTTGAATTTGATAATAGTTCATGCCTAATTTGTTGAAGAAATCTCGCAAGATTGAAAAACTTTCCACATAAGCACTTTAATTTATGCTAAAGTAGTCCGACATCGATAGTTTCGACAACTGAGCAGCTTCTTGGAAATTTCAGAACCTAGTTCGTGTATGTAGACGTAGACGAACAGACGCATTAATTACATATATGTGACCTGGTCTACGGAAAGGGGGCTTAGGTGTCAAAAAGTCAATTTTCACTTTTTAGTTGATTTGGATGGAAGATGAGATGTTTTTTTAACAGTTGTTTCCCAGAAAACTAGTTTTCGCACGTTAGCTCCCTTTTCATAGACCAGGTCACATATATAAATTCTATTGGAACCCTTCCTTAACCTAACATACTCAGTGTCTCAGTATATAAAGACTTCAGCCGATCTCCAAGAGGACCACCAAATCGCTCCCATGACAGTCGGGTCTACGTAGCCTTAACGGATCCGGATTTTTATCCGACTAAGGACTGTCAACTCGGCAGAATTCTGCTACTACAATAGGACCATCGAAAACAAGTATCTGATGGTAAGAAACAATTTCTGAAATCAAAAGTCCAGAACATTTATGGTAACCATAGATGAATACCAGTTATGATCGCAGGAAAATCAAAATTTTGATTTTTGACGAAATTATGTCTTTCTAAAGAAATAAAACCTTGAGAATGGCTTAAAAAGTCTAAATTATTAAAAAAAAATTGTATGTCTTAGATAATTACCCGTAAATATATTAAAGAGAGCCGTGTGTCTGCATTATACATTTTTTTCTTAAAGCATTGTGACCAATTCATATAAAAAATGCAAGCCGTCCTTGAAAGTTTGCTCTTCAAAGCAACTACTTTACATTACTTTTAAGTATATATATACATATATATATTAAGCGTAATTCAATTTGCAGCTTCAATTTATAATGAATCAATGTTGACACCTGAAACTCATTTTAAGTTCCCAACAGCCGTGACTGAAGCGATTCTCCGCTAATATAATTGCCTATGTAAACAAATGCCCGTCACCGAAGCTCAGCAAGCAACGCTCGCATGCAGTTGTTAAAGCTGGATTGCATATATACATATGTATGTATTACATACGAGATTTACATACATCTTTGCTAAATCCACAATATATCCCGACACTTAGTGGCACTTCAGCAGCATGAACTCTAACAAATGCAGATATGTGATAAAACTTGATGGTGTGTTGATTTTGCTTTTTAGAGGCACAGAGAGAGTAGATTTGCTCACACGTACAGATGAATCGATGTATATAAATCTATGTTATATGGCATTGTATGAACAGATAACGGATCGTATGTTCATTGTTGTTTTAAAGTGTGCTTTCATGTGGCAACCACAGCTTCCTTTTTTGACTTTGGGTGAATGTATTTTTACTGTTTGATTTGTATGCTTGTATTAGTGTGTTTTCAAACACTTTAGTGCCTCGTGGAAGAGGGTGATTTTGATGTATAATGTCTGTTTATGTGTATGGGTGTGAAGTACACTATTGGCTATTTGAAAAAGAAAAAAAAAACTGGTTTAAACATTCAGTGCAGATTGGTTATAGTCTATAAGATAATCAAAAACTGAACTGCTTTTCATAAAACCATCCTTTTTGAGCACACTTATATAAATATATATATATATTTCGGAATTCGAAAACAAACCCAAATTTTAGTTGTCGAAAATCGGTTTACTGTTTTTCAAAATATTCCTCATAATGATAGTTTATAGATCTGGAATGCGGAGTGGATTTCTTTTCGAATCCCGAAATATAAAAGACAACTCTCCTGTATTGCCCAATTCTCAAAACACTTTTGTCACTTTGATTGAAGTGTATCCAAAACATGCATTCTAAACGTATTATCCGCCTCTGCTGGTGTCAGAAAACGTTGAAACCTTGGTTGAATTCTTACGTACAGGAATAAGAAAAACTTATTCTTTGTCAAGTCAGGAAGTCTTAACTATATGGTGGATCACTCATTAAAGCAACGCTTTGAGCGCTCAAATTTTCACGATTTAATGCCATTTTTTGGCCAAGATGAATAGTTTAAGTTACTGTAAACTACACAAAAATGCTCATATGCCCAAAGGCACTGAGTATGTATGTATATCATAAAAAATGTCAAACTTTACGATAAAGTTGTGAGACGCCAGATTGCAACACTAAGGTTGTCAAATCTAAGGGTATAGGCGACGTACGTATATATTTTTTTTACTTTTTGCTACTTTTTCTCCATTTTTTCCAATAAAGTAAAGAAATAAATGGTCAACAAAATGTACATATAAACAAATATATACTAGTTTAATTTCAACTTAAAAAACAATACATAATACAACTTAGAGCAGTTTTATTTTTATAACCTCTTTAGTTAATTAAATTCTTTTTATAAAATTTACAGTAAGATTTTGGCAGCAAAAATTTCACAACACCGCATTCGACGCACATCATTAATTATATGCTACTAAACTAAGTATGTAGTCATCAGTTTGTGTCTCCATGCACACCCTTCTCTTTCCAAAGAATGCTTGTAAAATGACGCCTTTGCTTTTTGCATGTCAAATTTTGTATCTCATTAATGAATTCACTTTTAATTAAGATTACTTCATTAGTGTTGCTCCATAGGCTCCACAGGTCGGTGTAAACCACCTGTCGCTTTATTATGGTTGCTGTTAATTAAAAATAGCTAAATTTTTTGGCGTTGAAGCGCTTGCTAGTGGAGTTTAAAATGACTTTGTGCTGTTTGCGCATGTAAAAAGTATTGTAAGCTACTATTTCCACTTTGTTAGAAAGTTTACATTAAAAAAATTCCCATTCGATATTATGCTCTTACTACAGGTACATACGAGTATATGCTAGCGCTTCTTCCAATCGTGGAAACAATTCTCAAAGTCAATTCTTGGAATACTCTTTAGTTCTGTCAGCGATTTTCATCTACGCCTTAAAACGACGGCCCTTTCAGGTTTTTTTGTTTTTGTTTTTGAAGATATAGAAATGTCACGCGGAGCCTTGTCTGAGGAATATGAGGCCTGGGGCATCGTTACAGTATTGATTTTGGACAAAAATTCACGCACAAGCAGCGAAGTGTGACCTCATAAAAGCACGCCCAATCTTAGCTCTTGCTATAGACAAAGTAAGCAATGCATACGGCAAATTTTTTTTGTTCATATTTTAGGGGCATGTATACATATCAACACAATAAAAACGGCGAAGTTTTAAAAGTCTCGTTGTTTTCCAAGTGCTATTCAATTCATGATCTCTACATCATTAATTTTAGAAGTCGCCTTGTCTCCAAAACGACGCAGGATAAGATATCAATTTTGTATCATCAAACCATCTTTCCGAAGAATATTTTTGCGTGATCTTGATTTCTTTCTGAAACACTGTAATTGCATATGTGTGCAGTCTTTTACTAGGACCGTATGATACCATGTATTATATTTACATGGCTTTTGACGATCGAAAAAATGCCTGCTTGCACGAATTATTTTTTCATATAATAAATTAATTAATTTATTACGACTTCTGAGAATATCAAAGAGAAAAATTTTAATAATTTTCTGTGTTTTTTTAATTTTTTGAGTATAAGCCGTGACTAAACGAAGGATTTGAAAAAATTAATATTTGGCAAAGTTGCAAAAGAATAGCTATAATTTATTATTTTTTACCCCAAATTTCCTTGAAAATTAGTTGAAATCGAAAAAGGCCTTCGATCAATCACGAGATCATCCAACTGTGAAAAATTTCTATAAGATCGCTTCAAATTTGAAAACGATGTTTCGAGAAAAGCCCGATCAAACATTAAAGTAGCGGACCGACCTTGAACACAGTGTTTCGAGAAAAATCCGATAAAACATTGAAGTAGCCGACCAGTCTAGGCTGTTGGCTTCGTAAAGGTCCTATTCACTACACTTTTATTGCTATTGATTGACACTTTAGGAAAACTATTGTAGGTATTAAAACATACTTAAAGATTTAGTGGAAATTTCGAAACTTACTTAACCCCTCAAGTGAATCAAGTATTGATTGTTGAATTTCTCGAAAATTCGACTAATACTTATATTTGTTGAACTTTATAGGTTCTAGTGAGGAGACTTTCGACCTTCGCCATCCAAGATTTAGCTTAAAAAGTGTAATAATTGTTGCTAACTAGAATGCAGAAAAATTCAAATTCTTCAATACCCCCGTCAGCAAACCACCCAACCCTATATAAAAAGTCGTAATCAATTCAATTAAAAGCAAATGTTTGTGTTTTTGTGCTTAATTTTTTTATAACAATACTTATACATCTACATAAATACAAATTAGTAATAAATATAATTTCCATAACCATCATTGTTTCTAATAATAATTTCGCCTTGTTGTCCTTGTCCGTTTTGCTCTTTTCGTCCATTTGTCCATTAGTCTTCTTTATCATACGAAAAGTGCGTCATGTCTTGGAGATTGCCGTGGAATCTTTCGTATGTACACGTTTGCTACTGCATACGTGTATGTCTAGTTTGTCTTACAATGTCATGTAGCGCAGCGCTTTGTCCAACATCTCCAAGTCGCTGGGCTTTTCCGGTTCTTCCTCGACCACGACGTGCTTCTTCATTTTGCGTATATAACGTAAGGCGAAACGCTTGTATTTCTGCTTGATGAACTCGTGGAAATCGTGCTCTTCATGCTCCTTGCTGACATTGAGATTGGAGGCAGCTTTTTTGATGCGTACTATTTCCTCAGGTTGATCTTTTTGTTGATTCTTTAAGATCTCGCGCCGCAGCAGTAAAGCAAGTATGCGTGAGCCGGTCGATATTTTCGGCTTCTCGGCCAATGCGTTCGTGCGTGAACGGAATGGTTTTTGTTGTGGCGTGTCAGCTAGTGGATATATGCCAGACTCTTCAGAATCCGAACCGGAATTGTTATCTTTTAGTGCTCTCGGTGATGGGGCAAACAGTAAGCGTGGTTTTTTCGCCGTACTAACTGGTGTGCGATCCGGGCTTGCATTGGCATCGCTGAAGTAAGTCTCTTCCTCGTCCGAGGATCGGCGCATTGAGATTGGACGTTTTGGCTGCAGTTCTTGGCGTTCGATTGGCGATTCTGGTTGCAGTTTGCGGTTACATCGCGGCGTTTCTCTCGCAATGCATAAAGAACGCAATTCTTCATTCACTGATGATGTGGGACTTGGCATGCAGCCCACATTGCTTGGCTGTGTGGCGATTTGCAGTGCGTTCTCCAGTATTGTGCGCGTCTCACGTATTTGCTCCTCGAAGCGTTGGCGCTCTTTGCGTTTCAGATTTTCTATGGTCTCCAAGTTCTCGACGAAGAGCGATAGATCCTCCTTGGAGAAGTATGCTGTGTTTACGCGAAACTCAGATGACGAATGGAAAACGGGTATTGAGAAGAAACTGGCGTTTTGTTGCGTAGCCATTTCCGTAGTTGTTGTTTCTCACGTTCGTTTGGTAAATAAATTTCTTATTAAAATTTAGAACTATTACTCTCGCTTTTTTTGCTCTGGTCGTGTTGTTTAGATTGCAACAATATTCTAGCGAATGCTGCTCTCTGCCTCACGGCGTGCACCTTTTATAGCCAAAGGTGTGCGCCTGCACAGGTAGCTGCCTAAAACTGTCTCGCCGTGGACTTCGTTACTATGATCGTGCCCTTGGCGCGCCCACCTATCGCCACTGTCTGCTATCTACCTGTCTAGCCGAATATGCGAATTCCATAGGTGCGTCGTCGCGTGGGAAAATCCAGGCTTGTAAAATTTGAGTTATCCTTTCTGCAACTATCCTTAAGTAGCTCATTAAGCGGGTGCCTTTGTACAAATGTGTATTCGTGATATATTTTTTACCTTGAAATAGGTAAATGATGAGATCCGTTCGCGTTCAGCGTGCGCTTGTTGTTATTCTCGAAATAAATATTTTTGCATATTCTTATGTCCCCTTTATATGCGCATTTTTACGTGGAAAATTTACCGAATTATCACAATTGCAAATCTGTTTATTCAACAATTTTCCTTTCATATGTGCAATTTTGAATTTCTTACGGTTGCCAGATTTTGTCACTGCTCAAGTCCTTGAACAAAAGGTGTCAATGTGCGTAATTTACCGTTGCTTTTGTTTCGCGAATAAAATCTCATTTTCCTTTTGTATTTACGTGAAGTGCTTTTGTTTCTTGCTACTAACCAATATGTCACGTGCTCAAGGACGGTGTTGAAATTGGTTAAGTGCCGGATTAGTTTGCATTTCTTTTATTATTCTTAATGCTATTTGTCATATTAATAGTAATCTAACAATTATGTAAAAACTAGAATGCTCTAGAACTTCTAAGATGGAAATTAATTATAAAGCAGATAATGTGTGCGCTGCACTAAAAGTTGACTTCATTCTGCTATATTTAATGTTATTTATTAAAATCAGATTCAGTCTACTCATCAAGTATCATAAAACTTCAAAGCTGCTCACTATTGCATCACGTGTCAGATTTGAGGCGCACAGAGTTTATGCAATGCTTGAGAAGGCTGCTTTAAGGGGTTGGACCGGTTACACCTCTGTAAAAACTCGATTTTTTTATTATGTTATGTTAATAACCTCTATTGAGTATTCATCCAAGTAATAGTTTTGGAAATACATCCCTGCAAAGTTGCGCACTCAAGGTCAGCTTTATAGTCAACAACTTTAAACGCGTTTTTCTCGAAACTGTTTTCAAACACGGTTGTCAGGATTTTTCGTGAACTACTTGACAGATCTAAATGAAATTTTACATAGGTCTACGAGATATAACTTGCTAAGTCTTGAGAACTAAGATTTTTTTCCCTTACAACTATTTATAAGATGTTTTTCATAAAATTTTAATATTTTTGTAATAAAAGGTATTTTAGATTTATGGACTCCAAAAAAAAAAAAAAAAAAAAATTATCAAAGTCTGAGAAATTTATAGATTTGAACGTATTTTTGCCATGAAAAATGTTTTTCTGAACACCTTAACGAAGAGAGCATAGAAATTATAGAGGGTCTCATTTTATCGCATGACATCGAATGGATCCCAATAGATCGAAAAGAAATCTCAATCTTAACTCTTCGAGTATCGATGGAATTATAGTTTTTTTGATATTTAATCAGACAAGTAAGTCCTAAAAAGTTAATCTATATGTAATCTTAAGATGAATTTTTGCGTAACTAAAAAGTACTAAACCGGGTTTCGCATTATAGAAACACTTTTTATCGAGCGAAATTTATCTTTGGATTGCCAGGAAAAACAAAAAGCTCTGGAGAAATATCATTAGTATACAGTAATTTTGCGACTGTGGTGTTAGAGGCTGTTCCTTGCTAAATTTGGGTTGCTAAAACTGAAAATAATAGTAAAGTTTCCTAACATGAAGAATTGTGTGTGTCTGCAACACACACAAAGTAGTAGGTCTCAAACTACCAATATTTGACAAAATAACAGAAACAGTTTTATATAATAGAAACTTTTTCAACTCATTTTCGTAATCACCCCAGTTACCCCACAAGTCTGCTAAGCGCATAAGTCGCGAAACTTTTCCTTCAGATTTCTTGAGTGTTGTAAAGGAACATGTGGAGTTGCGCTCTGGTATGTTCGGTTAGGTTAAAAGACTGCTAAGACTCTCCAGAGGGGAGGCATAATTCCGCTTGTACAGTTGTAAAGGCTGTTCGTTTGAGTTTCCGAAAAATCCTTATATATGTAGATCAACAGATGTTAATAGATGGACGAGGCACTTTGAGACTACAACAAATCAATATTAACAACCAAGCTAGCCGAAAGCGTTTCTACCGAGATGTTGCAACATCAGTCTGGCAAAACGTAAACAGTTGAGAAGAACCTGCCTAACTGATTTCACATCGCCTCTTCGTACTTGGCAATTTACGTTCGGCAAAAGTAAAAAAATGTAGACTCTCGCATGTAAGCCCATCAGCACGGTTATCGTGACTGCTAGATGAACCTTGCTAAGAGCAAGTAGCTCGGAGGATATCTTACGTACCATTTTGGACCAGAAAGGACTCATAGCCGCACAATTTTTTGCTTTTTGACCAAACGGATCTCGAAGCACACGGGATGTGCAAGCTCACGGGTGGTCCATAAGTTAGAGCGCGAAATGACAATTGAGTGCCGGCTCCTTACTATTAGATTAAACACTATTTCGGATCCTGACAGTGGAATGGTTTTGGGGGTTAATTATGAGTACAACTGCTTAAGAAGTTCCTCTCGAATTATGATTGCATTCAGGCTAAAGAGGTTTTAGGTTCAAATTCAATTTCACATTTTGTATTCCTAACAAAATTAATTATTATTAAATGAAAAATTATTCCACTTTTAATTATTATATTTTCTTAAAAAACTTGAGCTAAAAGACGTGACATTCCATTTACTTAYAGTACAATCTGAACCATTGCATTGTTCTCATAATCATCCACAATTTTCCCCCTCAAGACACAATGTGAGTCGGCTTTCAATAAAGATTGAAGAATGCTTTCATTTCATGAACTACAAACTCAAACTCCTCAAAATGAATTAAACAATTGTGCTGTGCGACGGCTCGAAGTCAAAGTTGTTGCTAACATTTAACCCGTTGTTGTCCAGTACAATGCACAACAACAGCAAACACATTTTTTACAGCAAGAAAAGTTCAAGAAGAGTACAAGTTTCTTGTGAAGTCTTTCGCTTGATGGACAGCGTTGACTTTTTGATTTAAGTAAGTGGATTTTAATTTAGACACAATTTGCGGCAGCACAGCAAATAAATTGAATTTAAGTGTATTAATGTCATAACGGGAAACCCATGAATGGGGTGTGGCATGGCAGGATACTAAAGCGTGTATACAATTTGTAAGCAAAAGTGCAAAAACGGCAAATTCAGTGATGGAAAAACACACAAGAGCATACGAACGAACCGGCTACAGCCTACATAACCTAAAAAATATGTGCCTCATAATCTCAAAGTATATTTTTAGTGCCACAAATTGCCTGTATAAATAAGCGCCTATTTATTTGTAGCATTTTAACTGACAGACTGACTTTTAGAAACAACAAATTTATTTCTTTATGCCTTTCGCTTTCACTTTCGTCACATATTTTCTTTGCATTTGACTTAAGCCTTTCTGTGTCTTATTATTTTTACACAGATTGCCTTATACATAGATTTTCCTACATTTTTCCTAAAATAAATAAATAATCTGCTTTTTCTTGCTTTTCGCTTTTGTCTTTTCGCATTATTATTGTTGTTGTTATTGCATTGTGTTTTGTTGTTTCTTGGGACAGCTTTCATGTTATTATGTCTCATGCCAGACTCTCGGTCACAGCTGTCAAATTAGTGTAATTGTCAGTGGGACGCGCGTTTGCGGTCGCACAGCTCATAAGCAGCGTCAGCGACTGCGAATTCCGCCAGCGTACACATCCATACACACGTGCGTAAACACATACTATGTCACTTATATAGGTATTAATGTACTGTACGTCGTCGCCAAGCATGAACGTCATTGTGCGGTCACCTCACCGACGTCGTCACGGTTGTCATTGCTTTGCTGGTCGTCGACGCACTCCTGCGCTATGCGCTCAGCAAGCTAGCGAGGTTCTTGCGGTGCAGCGACTCACTCAACCGTCTAGCGCAGCACGTTCATTGCACTTGTGTGTCCGTCGGCGACCAGCAGTCGGTCGTCGTCAGATCTGACGACGCACATTGTCTTGTTATTTTGGCAATGCTTCTGTCAATTATTTACTCTCGCCCAATCGGTTGAAGTAGCGTCTCCTTTACATTCTTTACCCCCTCCCACGCGCGTTTTATCAACGCTCGCCATCGTTTTACAAGTGTCAGCCGCAGATTGACATGTTTAATTTGACAGTCGCCAAGTCATTGACGCCATAAATAACGAGCAGCGGCGACGTTTACGTTGAAATAAAAGCGAAAAATGCCAAATAGCGCAAAAAAGTGATTCGCCCTTTAAGGATATGCTGACAGTCCAACGTAAATTACTCAAAAAGATTTTCATGGAGTGATAAATTGTCAGTACGCTGTCAAGCAAACTATGGTTTGAAGTATATAAACATGAGCGGAGGCGTGGAACAGTTAACGGAAATATGATGTTAACGTAAATTGTTTTATATGTTCTTGAGATTGTGGAGTGTTCATGAAGGCTTGCATGGGAGGAGCGATGTTTGCTTTCATAGCTCTTAAACGTGATAATTGCAGATGATGTAATAACCAGATCTCTAAGTAGATAATCCTAATTTCGTTCATCCTGATCAACTGGAGACTAGATACCGAACGTACTTTAATGGAACTATGGAGCATACTTTACTAGTTCTAAAGATAAAACTATTTGCTCTAACGTTCTCTCAGTAGTATGTAGAGAGTATAGATTTACTTGTAACACAATAGTGACGATATTTTACTAGTTTTGGTTACATCAGATTAGAAGTATTAACCTCAAGAGTAGTTTTCGCATTTGAAGCAACCTCTACAGAGAGCTAGTAAGACTGATCTACTGCTGATCGGGTCCATTGATGATTTGTTTACTAAGTATTTTATTTCAATTGCTAAAGCTTTCAGGAGTTAGTTTTCACACAGCTTACGGTATTAAAACGATTTATTTAATTTCTGAATTAAGCGCACATTCGCATTAATTATTGCAATCACAGCAATTGCGCCAAGAATTCATTATCGTTTCATAGCTCAACGCCTGTTGGGTTTTGTAATGGAGACGAGAGGTATGGCTTTCAGTAATCGTACTCTCCACGTTAATTGCAACATTCTTTCAGCGATTTTAACTTATTTAGTTGCGTGAAAAATGTAATGTGAGATGTTTCATGGCAAGTTACATAAACTTTATTTATTTGACTTTAATCAATATTTCTTAGAGAAGTTTTTTGTTTTGAAGAATTACATGTAGTCTAGAAATAATTTTGAGTAATATTCTCATATGTGGTATCTATAATCTTGAGAGATAAACAGTTACAAAGCCCCAATAAAATAGTTGAGGTCTGTTTTAGGGGCGGAAAAAATTCCGCAAATAAATTTAAGGGACACTCCCGTATTGGCAGTTCTTACCTGGTCAAGAATGAGGATCATCATACCCATACATGCACATATATATATATACAAACAATGTACTCACAAAAACTTTAAGCTAATGCCGTAGTATGCTTAATCATTAAGTTTATTCCCAAACAAATAGTGGCGTCATATTACCAATATCAGCAATTTTACAACACGAAATCATGCTCTTTACAGAAGCTACATATATGAATATAAAAGTGTGTAATATATTTGTTTGCATAATACATATTTGTATACATATTAGGGTGAGCCAAAAAAAAACAAATTTGGAATTTAACCGAATAGACTACGTAGCTGAGAGTGTACACAAGGACCGTGGAGAGTCGTTGGAAAAGTTCTAAGAAGATCCGACGTTTTCGAGCAAAATTTTGTTGAACGATGAGGCCCATTTGTGGCTTAATGGGTATGCAAATAAGCAAAACTGTCGCATTTGGGACGAAAAGCACCCCGAAGAAATTCAAGAGTTGAGATTCCCTCCAGAAAACACAACGGTTTGGCGTGATTTGTGAGCCGCTGGAGTCATCGGTTCATATTTCTTCAAAAATGAAGCCGGTAAGAACGTAACGGACAATGGCGGCCGTTATCGTGACATGGTTACAACAAAACGGCGCATCGCGTCAATCAATGGATTTATGGAAAGACCGCATTGGCAAGTAGATAATTTCACTTCCTGGGTCGGTTGATTGGCCACCAAGATCGTTTGATATTACACCGTTAGACATTTTCCTGTGAAGATATGTAAAGTCTAAAGTCTATACGGAGAATCCCGCTTCAATTCAGGCCTTGAAGAAAACATCACTCGTGTCATTCTCCAGCTCGAAATGGTCGAACGAGTCTTCGAAATTCGAACTTAACGGATGGATCGTCCTAAACCTCTTAGACTGGTATCATTTATATGGGCAACTTTGATCGCTCAGCAACATCTTTTCAAATTAAGCTAAAATCTAGCTTATTCAGCGATTTTTTCGGTATAGAGGTTCATTTTATTTCATTAATTCTATTTGGGATTTTTTTTTGACGCACCCTAATGCATAGGCATATAATATAGCGTGAATTTATTTATTATTATTTACGTAATTTGCTGCTAAGCAATAACTGCTTAATTGACAATCGGTTAAGCCGGAGTATTGATAAACTCGATTGATTAAAGGAGCTTTTGTATGTATGTGTGATATATGTATATATGTTATGTAATATGCATATAAACATACTAAGTGTGGGTGAAATTAAGCTTATGCAGCTTGCTTATGTTTACGTAGCGTGTGCTTGCGCTGTGATATGCGCGGCTTTGGTTCATATTTTGAAGAAACAAGCCAGCAGACACAACAAATGCAAAGCAGTTGCGAACACAGCAGGGCACAAAACTGCAAGAACTATATTTTATATCTGGGTTGCATGTGTTGCAGTGCTCTGTGGCAGCGGCGAGCTAATCAAACTGCAACTTTTGCAACCGCGCGCCCACTTTGGCGCAAATAAACATAGATATCTGGCAATAAAGTGTATTTTTATATACATATACACATAGGTATACACACATTAAAACATATATATACATATACATACCGCAGCGCGATGAACTCACGCAACTTCAGCGCAAAGTCTTTGCAAGTTGCAACGAAATGCAAACTGCTCATTCTGCGAAGCACACACATTATGACACACATACATAAGCATATAATATGTATGCAAGTGTTTATATAAAATGTACGTTTGCACGTTTGTTTGTGTTGTTTGCAATTTGTTCTGCCGTTTGCCAGGGCGTTGCTGGCTGTCGCTTGCAACATTGTTTTGTGTCGTGCGGCGCAACTATTTCTGCTTAGCCAAGACACAAGCAGCAACAACAAACTACTTGTATTACTTCTCTTGTAGAATAATGTGCAACATACGCGTATTGACATGGCAAGCAAACGACGAGTGGGCAAGGCGGTGTCTCTGTGTGCCGCTGTGTGTTGCAATTGCTTTGTTGCAGCCAAAGACAAACAGTCGCATTCACCGTTAATAAAGAATGCAACTTTGTTAAGGGCAAAGTAAGTTTCGAAAGCAGCTCCTCATGTGTATATGTATTTGTGTGCGTGGTGGAAGCAGTGAGCACCCTTTATGCGCTTCTTTGCACTTTTATTAAATTCAATTGCAATTGAAGCAATAAACAAGTTTAATTTCTCGTGACATTTCGAAATGCAGTGCAGACAATGCTATTTATCTGAATTTATTGGCTACGCATGCATAAAAAACACATACAAACATTAGTCACTTACATAAGCAGCTGCCATAAACTCGCTTACAGGATGACAGTAATCAGCCGCCTATAAATGTTCGCGGCAAATAATTTTTTTATTGATTATATTCAAAGCTTTCGCAACTACATGTACATATGTATATACATAAAAAAATATATAATCACCTAAAATGCAAAACATAAAAATATATGTAAACAAGTAAGGAAGGGCTAAGTTCGGGTGTCACCGAACATTTTAGACTCTCGCATGATAAAGTGATAATCGAGATTTCAGGCGTGGTTGTGAACCGATTTCAC
>NW_017537057.1:361861-362970 GCF_001853355.1 Bactrocera latifrons
GCAGCGACAATGCCAAGCAGGGGGGTAAATTTAACGGGATTAAGATAATGCATCACAATGCACGAATGTTTATTTATCTATTTAGCAAAAAAAATCAGTCGAATGAGACTAGAAAATGTATGTGCGAACATGTTTTAGTTAAGAATAAAGGGTGTATGTAAACTTTATTGGTCCACTGTATGTGTCCACTTCAAATCAACACTATACTCAATAAAATTGCTGCGTAAAAAGTATAATAGSAAATAAACGGTATTTTTGAACAGCGAAATGAGCTTCATAACGGTAACAAGTAGATACATGCCACATTGTTATTGTTCATCAACTTTMCGRTTRAAGAAAYGAGAAATAATATTGGATTCGGATTTGTGCTATTTATGTGTCCATGGCTGTATATGTATATGTATACACATAAGTATTTATATGTGTGTTAGTCAATTTGGTGGTTTTGGCTTCACTTATTCACTTGATTGATTGAGTTGAATAATTAATGTGCTTAAAAATTCATATCTTAGCGAATACTCGTACAACAAATGTTGTGCGCAAGTGTGTATGTTTGAGTTTATATGAATGTATGTTTCTGAAAACATGTTTGACCTACAACTAGCTTAATTAAATCCACCGTTTCAACCGGTTTTAGTAATTTTTTGTTTATTTTAAACAAAATAAAATTCATTCCTTTTCATTTTGTACGCACATATTATTATGCACATATGTTTGATATAGGTTTATAAAGCTTTTCATACTCATTTCTTAAAATGTATAGTTTTCAAACTTACGGTTTGTTTTGAAAGGCACACATGTAGTCATTTAGTCAAGAATACATACCTGTAAAGAGAAAATAATAAATGTTTAGTGTTGATATTTAAAAAATAACACATAAATCTACGTGAGGGAAAATTTCTGAACTCAAATTCGTAATCAGGACACCTCAAACACCCCACAGTACGCTTAGTACATCAGCCGCATTTTTGTCTTTCAGTTACCCTACTCATCAAGTTAATAGAAACGATGAAATAAAGAAAAAAATTTACGAATGATTTAAAGTTATTCGTTAAAAAATGTGTAGAAATTAAAAAAAAAATTTAGATACACATTATAAATAAATTTAT
>NW_017537057.1:363828-369295 GCF_001853355.1 Bactrocera latifrons
GTTAATTATTGGTCATATTAATTTCTTTTAAATTTAATTTTAAATTTTTTTTGTTTCATTTAATTTTTTTAATTTAATTTTACTTTTTTCTTCACTTAGACATTTAGTTCTTGTTATTTCATCCTTCGTTTACAATGGGTTTCAATCTACTATGAATTTCTTTCGTTTTTATCACATTGAAATTTATATATTTCTGCACTAGTCTAATACGAGGCTATGGCTAACTCAATATCAATTATAGTTCGAAAGAGTATATCAACAAATCTATCTTACAATAAAAATGTGGTTTTTAACTATTGGAGTAACGTGTTTTGGTAGGAAGTAGATTTCTGTGCAGTGAAACTGAATGGTGCTGTATAGAGGAAGTTTTGAAATTAGCCTAACAAACGATTAGAATTCCGTTGAGTTTTTGCAAATTCAATAGACGATATACATATAAAGGGCTCATCTAAGGTAAGGTTCCGAAACCTATGCCATTAAAAAAACGTACTAAATTTTAAACTTAATAAACTTAATAAAAAATTAAATTAAATAAATTTTTCTAAACTAGAAAAAAGCAGCAAATAACAACTTTTATTCCCCTCTTAATTTGAAGAAATAAATGCTTAAGTAATTCCTCCACATATGTACATCTACATAAATATGTATATATGTCTTTTTTCAATTTAATGGATTTTTTTCATTCTTATCCATTTAAATTCAATAAAAGGCCACTTGCTTATGTTGATCAGCAAACATCGCTCAATTTCTATTATTACTTCTAAGCAACCACCGTTACAGAAGACCCCTCTCAGCCTTAAATGTAACTAATTCATTCACACTTAATAGTTTGTGACCTTTCCACCTTTTCGTATTCTTTTTTCCGCTGCCAACAAAATCAATACTCAGCACAATTTGGCGGCGTGCATAATGCTACGCTTGTATGGCACGTTCGCCAGCAGCACCCCAGCCACCAACATCGAGATCTGTAATTGATGCTCATTTATGTATATTTTTAGGAAGAAACACCACCACACACTCCCATGTATATCGTACGGTATTGGCGTGTGCGCAAACATTTTGTTGTAAATTGATATTTCCGCTCTACACATTTTTGTAGGCTTGTTTTTGTTTGTGGCATGCCTCGCTGCGCGTTTAAGAACTTCACTACGCGGCTGCATTCGCGTTTGGTGTTTTTTTTTTTTTTTTTTTTGAAATCAGTAGAATATGGTATCAAGGCACATTTTTCTTCATAGAAACTGTGAAATTTTGGAGGAAGTCTAGAATATTTTTAAAATCCAAAGTTTTTTATATTAAATTGTTATTGCTGCTTATTTTTGATCTGCAAACGCAGCCTTTATTTCGATGCTATGCAATCGATTCCTTTCAATGGCTATGTGTTCTGTGCGTCTCCTCGTGTCAAGTATGTGCGCATGCATGTCCGTATTTTCTACCTTCTTCCCTGCCTCTAAGACAAGCTGCCGAAATTTCCATGCAAATACGTCTAATAATCTAAGTTTCTTGTAAAATATTAAATAATAATTTCGGTATAGAGTCTGCAGCTTTTCCGTTACGTGATTTGCTTCTGCAATCGTTCTGCGCCTTCTTTGGAAATTGGTTCGGTTTTTTTTTTTTTTTGTTGTAAAAATATGCACGTACATATGGATATTTTAGGTGTACATATTCCAAAAAGCTGTATGTTTTGCATAATGTGCTGAGAGCTGCTATTAATAATTCAAAAAGTGTTTGAGTAATTGAAGGATTCCTCAAAGGTGCGCTTCTCTTGCCTTTAGTTGGAAGATGCCAATCCTGTTATGGGCTTGTGAGAATAACGACATTGAATTATTTAATAAATTTGATGGCAGAAAAGCGTGTGTTTGTTGCCAAAACAGCAGAGAAAAAGGACACTTTAGAATTTTTGTATCAATATAACGCCAAGGTATAAGGTATAAGGGAATATCAATTTCTTATTTTTTAATTTAGCATTTTTTAAGAAAGTAAAGAAAAACAAGAAAACCTGTTTACTACATTAGCGCCAAAGCTTTAATACCCTACACAGTTTCGTTTCTTGTAACATAAAAGGGTATAAATAGATATCAATCTTAGTTTGTATACGTTAGTTTGTATGACTGCTATATGTTATAGTATTCCGATCAGAGCAATTTGTTCAGAGATTGTAGCGGTGCTTTGAACAGTAAGCCGTGTCAAATTTCGTAAAGATATCTCGTCAAAAAACAAAAAAAAAAGCTTTCCAAACAAGCATTTGTGTTTTCTTGTCCAGTTTGTATGACAGCTATGCTATATTGATCCGATCTGAACAATTTGAACGTAGATCGTAGCGCTTGCTTGGAGAATAATCAATGTCAAATTTGATAAAGATATCTCGTCAAAAAAAAAAAAAATCCATACAAGAACTTGATTTTGATCGGCTATAGGGGGACGAAATCAACGAGTCTGACAAATGAGTAACTTCTTTGAGAGGAAAGGAAGTGTGCAAATTTCAGATCAATATCACCAAAAATTAAGGATTAATTCGCATATATACAAACGAACATGGCCTCAATTATTAAATAACGTAACATCACTTTTCGAAAGCTTGCAGGCGAAGGAAGAACGATATAATAGAAATCACTCATATTGAGAAAATTGAGTTTTGGTTATAAACTATTTTATATTGGCTATATCTGACAGCGGCGGGTTAAATTTTATGATATATACATATATGTAATATGATGTTGTAAATTGTAGGCAATAAAAAACTCAATTTCAATTTTTTTGATGGTACGTAGTTTTGCATTTCAGGTGACGATATGTTCCTAATTTTTCGTTTGCAGTCACTTTTGTGTACAATTTACCACAATGAAAACATTTTATTTTGAGATTTTTCAGATGTGTTTAGTTTTATTTTCATCCTTTGAAAACCGTATAAAAAATCATTACCTACAATCGGTTAAATAACCGGTTAATAATGGCATTGTGCTATCAAAGATCTCTGTTAAAGTTTGTATGAGTTCTTAAGTCCCAATTGACCAATGGTCTCATAAGTTGCGGTGTGTGTGCGTGTTAGTTTCAGCGCTAATTCTTTTAATGTAGGAGGGAGTAGTGAATTTCGGCACTCTAAATTCGCTGGGTATTAATTGTTCCATATTTTTATCATATTTCAAAATTTCCACAAAAATATGTTTTATCGATTATTTTCATAATTAATTGCCTTACTTTGCACATATTTTCTTTGTTTTGCGCAACCCTCCGTTGATATGTACATACGCCACCCTGTCTCTTATACACATCTAGATGTGTATAAGAGACAGCTCTAAATTCGCTGGGTATTAATTGTTCCATATTTTTATCATATTTCAAAATTTCCACAAAAATATGTTTTATCGATTATTTTCATAATTAATTGCCTTACTTTGCACATATTTTCTTTGTTTTGCGCAACCCTCCGTTGATATGTACATACGCCACCAACGACATTCCTACCTACAAAGCCCTTCTGTGACAATGCCAATTATAATATTTTTTTTATGTAATTTTATCAGCAGGTCCATCAATAATTATAGTAATCAGCGGTGACCACACGACGCCCGCATTCCATGCCAGTGATGATCTATTGCGCGTGCTTGGAATGACAATAAATTACAGCGACAGTCAGTGGCGTGAAATGGAAACAATCACAAATCATGTCATAACAGTAATTCGATGTACGCTTGACTGTGTGTGTGAGTATAATTGCATGCCGTTGTTTCGACCAACAGAATATATTATATTTTGGAGAATGATTTTTCTCTCTTACCACAATTACAACAGTAATTTTAATAATAGTGGCTCGCTTGCTGTCTCTGCGCATATGTATACATATGTACATACATTTTCATAGCTGAACTATAGCTGCTATTTACTAGACAGACATGCCTAAGCTATGAGATCACTCGTTCACCATAGCGCTAGCCCTAACTGCGGCAGCTAATTGTGCAACGGCGCTGTTCTTGTACTCAGTGGCGGCTGTTCTTCTCTAATAGGCGCTAGTCAAAGATCACGATATGAAGAATTAATGGAGTGATCTACCTAAAGGGGTAAACAACAGGCAGCAAGCAACAAGGCGACTTCTTACAAACATATAAAGGTTTAATATTGAAAGAAATTTTATTCAGCGGAACGTGCTTGTATTTTTAAACAACAGTTGGTCATGGATGTTGTTTTTATACTGAAAAAGATCTCCACTTGCCTAAGTGCTGGAAAATATTTCTGGATTCTGGATATTGCAGCGAATTGCTTAAGCTGCCGCAACATATTCGCATATATGGTAGGCAAATGTGCAACAACGCCAACATTTTTCGCATACGATTGCACTGATCATGAAATGTGGCATGTGGCGGAGCCAGCCACTCGAGTGTAAGCAATTTGGTAAACATACGCGGAGCTCGTAGGTTTTCAATGCCTGTGATCTTTTTCTTGTACATGAAATCTCAATTCGACATTCATTGAAACAAATCGTTTGGTTTCGTTGCACGTTGCTGCCATAGATTGTTTAGCATTTTTCAATATTTTATTTTACAGATTTTTGAAATCCGCTGGTATAGTATAGTCCACACATTAACTTCAATGCTTTGCCATGCTTTCAATGAAAATGCTTTTACTGCAGTCACCACAGATTTTCATTGCTTCTATTTTCAGTTGCAACAATGTCATAAGCACTTTGGAGGCACAAATGAACGTACATACTATATATAGGAATATGGTACGGTATATGCATTGCAGCAGCTGTGTTTCACCAGTTTGTTGCATGCAAATCTTTTGAATTTGAATTTCTGTGATCTTTACATGATCATGAACACATTTTTGTGCAGCTTTAAGATATTAAACGATTGTCGTTTGTTGTCTTACCGCAGCTTATTGGCGCCTAGCAGTA
This sequence comes from Bactrocera latifrons, assembly GCF_001853355.1. Classification (NCBI taxonomy): domain Eukaryota; kingdom Metazoa; phylum Arthropoda; class Insecta; order Diptera; family Tephritidae; genus Bactrocera; species Bactrocera latifrons. Next base: position 368,720 of record NW_017537057.1, read on the forward strand.
ATGTGGCGTGCGAGTCAGTAATATTTTACAGAAGTTTTGTTGCGATTTTTTGTTATTTTCTATGCAAGTGAAAAATTAGTGGCATTTCTATGACGAATACCTAAGTAAACGAACACGATATGATATAGTATGAGAGATGGGAATGCAATAGAACTATTCTAAAACATTTAACAGAACATTTGAAAGTCATAAAGTTATATAGAAAGAACCACGGACCACTACAGCACATAGTTGCCACACAAACTGAACGAAAAAATATAGTATTTGTATGGAAAATTTTATTATTTATCAAGTAAAATTGATAAAACTTGGGAAGAATTATTGCTCAGAGCTATATCTGAAGGCATTTTACAGTTAGCTCTCATATAAACTAATCGATCCAAATTATGTTGAAGCGCTTTTTGTACCTTTTTTACTATATGAAATGCGCCTGTTATACAGCCGATGTTAACGTCCTGTCTTGTTATAGAATATATTTGACAAAAAATTGCTCATATTTATAGAATATTTACCGAATTTAATTTTTTATTCTTATTAAGTTTTTTGAGTTTTCAGATTTTATTCAGTTTTATTTAT
>NW_017537057.1:370105-382284 GCF_001853355.1 Bactrocera latifrons
AGTGTTTAATGAAAATTTATTATTTTTATGTATTTAAATGTTGATTTATTATTATTTTTCCGCAAAAAAAATTTACTTTTTTTTAAGCTAAAATAATTTCCTTTTTTTTTTCATATAACATTTAAAAAATCTATCACCTTTAAAGTGCCTTTTAATTGCTGTTTATAAATTACGCAGTTAATTTTCTATCTATTCCTGCTCAAATCCTTCTATACATATCATTTTTAAATTCTATCCATTCAATTCCCTTCACTGAAATAATATTTAGTTTACACTATATAATATTCACTACCTATTAAAGCAAATTGCTTTTGTAATATTAATTAATTTGGTAATAAAATTCTATGAAATATACACATACATATTGCATATATACATTATTATTTTGCAGTCTCCATTCGCTGCATATATTTATAAACTCAATTAATGAAATTGATAGTTGACAACAAATCCATGTAGAGAATAAATAATAATATAATTGCATGTAGTACATTCTGCACTAGCTTACAGTCGTATATACAAATATGTATATGTATATCACTCACTCTTACTGTACTCAGCCTACTGCGTGTCTTTACCCAATACTCAACTCTATTTGGTGCATCATACGCCCCGGTCGCCCATTTTCCTTTCAACTTCCATACTCCTGTCTCTTGCAGTCGCTTTTTCTTTCTCTGTGCCGTCAGTGTTATATGCATTACTTTTGTATTTATTGCCGTAAATTGCGCATAGCCCAGCAAATAAATAAATATCGCCGCTGCAATTCAATCTCCTTCAATGAAAGGGAAAATTGCGAAATTGTTTTGCTCGTAAATAGTTTCGTTCGCTTGCTGCCAGTTGCTTGCATTATGTATTAGTTAAATGCCTGTCGCTTTCCAGTGTTTTCAAGTGATTTGTCAATGCGAATATTTAAGAGTTTATATAATAATGTTTATAAACAAACATACAAAGCTGGCAGAGCTGTGTATATAGGCTTTGAATGGCTGCAAAGCAATTAAATCAAGTTAAGATCTAGATATGCGAGAAAATATATATAAAACTATAATACATATATTTTGTATATATGTACATATCATTGCAAGTTATTGTGTATTATTAGCATTTCCCCATAATTTGAGCTTCTGCCGTCAAGTGCAGTGGTATTGAATAGCAGACATTTTATTCTATTTAGTCTTTTATGGTCGCAAATGATTTCATAGAGACACTCAATTAAATAAAATAATTCTTCGCCGCCTAGAAATTATAAAAATCACTTATTTAAAAAATATTATTATTGCACTATTTTATAACGCTGTTTTAATAGTTTTTTGTCTGAATGCGAAGGAAACATTTTGCAAAAATTTACATCCGAATTGCAAATGTTCTTATAGTAAAACTATAATATTTATTTTTGCTTAAAATATTTCAATATTTTCACAAGATTTTCGTATATGTGAATTTTAAAAATTTCTTCAAAACACATTCCCAGCTGACGACACCAAATCAAGTAATATATATTTGTAGAAATAACACACTTTATGACAACGCAAAAAATGTCTGTCTAGCCGAAAATATTAAAATAAATTGAAAAACTATGTACGTGTATATATCTACATATGTATCTATGTATGTATGAACATGTCGAACTAGCAAACAGACAAATATGTATATTATATATAATATGTGATTTGTGTGTAGAAACCAGTCTGCCAACCAATAATCATATTATCGTGTAGGAAGGTAGTCTGTGAAGTCAGAATATACATTAGCTTAAGCTGCCAAAAATATTGTCAACAGCGTGACTGCAAGTGAAGGGTATACAAAGAGCTATAAAAAATTATTAATAAAAAATATTAAAAAAATAATAATAAATTAAAAAATAACGGCGAATGCAGCAACTGGTTTTAGAAGGGTGTGGTTACAGCTCAAACAATTATATATTTATGGAGAGTAGGAAGGTAGGGAACTTGATAGTTTCAATACTAAGAATAAGTTCTTCCAAATTGGTTGTAATCTTGGAAAATTTGAAAGTAATTTTTTGTACTGAATTTTGAACTATGATTCAATAAATTCCTTTTAGTATTATTAAAATTTTGGTTGATAAATAACTCAGTAATTTAGCACATGTGTGAAGAAATCAATTATTGAGGTAATTAGTTTAGTTAGTTTGTTTGCCATCTACAGCTTTGTACAGGAAAATAAAAGACATTAAACTAGTTTAACTTACTGCCGTTTCTAAGCAACAGCTTTCCTTCCTTAACACACTTTGCATAAGGATTTATTACATTTAGTTATCTAATAAACACTGATTAAATTAAAGGCAATTAGTTAATCACTCTTATATTAGGTAGTCGACATTTCAAAGTGTTTACCTTTTATGGAGAAACAACAGCAAATACGAAATATTCTTAATGTTTACTGATAATATGACGCCAATGAAGAAGAAGAAAAATTATATTATAAATATAATGCTTTGTTGTAATTTGTATGTCCAATCGAAAACAATTTTATCATTGATAAGGACAAAGTAAACATACATCGTTGCTTCATTACTGACAAATTACATACGCAATCGTGTAATTGATAATAAATGCCCATGAAATTATTTGAAATGCAGATATCTATAATTTTAAATATTTGTAGGTACATATGCCATATGTGTATATCTTCCGCTAAAATATGAAACAACGTAACATCAAAAAAATCGAAATTGAGTTTTTTATTGCTTACGATTCACTACATCATATTAAGTACATGCAGCATAAAATGTTCAGCTTCCACTGTCAGTTGTAACCAATATATAATCATATATATAACCAATATATAATTATTTTATAAACAAAACTCAAATTTTGTTTCGGTATGGCTGATTTCTATTACTTCGTTTTTATTTCGCCTGCAAACTTATGGAAAGTGATGTTATGTTATTTTGCATCACGATATGCTCACTTCAACATTTTTATCTCCACATTTTTTCTTTGAAAAATTCACAAAGTACTGATAAGATATTTTTGGTTAATGTCATCGATTTGGTATTTTTATTTCACATTACAATTGGTTTTTAATTCAAGGTTATCAATTCCTCCCCCTGTTAATGAAAATTTCAAGTGAAAATTATGGTATTATGGGCAGGCATAAATTTTCAACTGATAACAGTAAACAATTACGCAGGCCGCATAAGCTATTTGTGAATTTTTTATTTATGAAGTCTAAAAATTTTCGCATACATTTCAACTTCTGTGTGTATTTAAATTGTTTAGTTTATATAAGTAATAATAGCATATAATCTACGATTTGCACTGGCTTTACTTCGAAAAATAAAAAGACGAAACCTTTATTACAATATTTGCAAAGCCAGTAGCATCTGATTGCTATTTTATCAATAAAAACAGCAAAATTTAGATTAAATTCAATTAAGAATTTATGTAAAATATTAAGGATTTTATTTTGTTCGATTAATCGATCATAATTAGATGCATAATTAAGCAATTAAGGCTATTAATTGACTCAATTAAGAGTAAGACTATTAACAAATTAATTTTTTTTAAATGTATTTAGTAATTGCTTCGGACAGTTTTTTAATTGCTAGTTGACTCAATTAAGAGGAAAAGTCTTAATTATTTTAATACTTTATTAATACTTTATTGCTATAATTGACACAATAAAACTAAGGCAGTTAATTGACGCAATTAAAAGTAAGAGTAGTAATTATTTTAATTTTATATTTTGATACGTTTAGCTATCTTTTTGTACAGTACATTAATTACCAATTAACTTCATTAGGATTACGAGCATTAACTCTTTCAATCTTTTATTGGTATATTTAGTAAATGTTCCGACACTTGAATTCCCCATTTACTCAATTAGGCTAAGGTTTTTAATTGACTAAATTAAGAGTAAGTGATTTAATTATTTTAATATTTCATTGCTATATTTTGAAATTGTTCCGAACAGTATTTTAATGATTAATTGACTCAATTAAGCTATTGTTATTAATTTACTCAATTAGGATTAAAATTTTTAATTGTTTAAAAATTTTGTTAATATATCTGGTACTTATTCCGAACAGTGTTTTTATTGCTAATTGACTCAATTTAGTTAAGGCTGCTAATATACCCAATTAAAAGTAAGGGTATTAATTATTTTAATATTTTATATAACCTAGTAAATATTTAGAATTCATTTCAAACCAAGTACTGATACTATTACTACTATTATAACTACTACTACTATTGGTAGTTCAATTAAGGTACTGTTCGGAACGATTACTAAACATAACATTGAAAAATTAAAATAGTTGGACAATTTACTAATTGATTCCATTAAAAGATAGACAGATACCTATATAAAAAGTGCATTAATATACTTAAGGTAACTTGTAAAGCATAGAATTCAAACAATCTTAAGTATATAATTGAAATTTTTGTATGGGTTTCTTTTTTTAATTGACTCAATTAAGACATCTGTATATTTTATTACACTTTCCTAAATATATTTTGACTTTGGTTAGTTTGTGCTTTTATACTGCTTAAATTCCTCAGCTCGATTTAATTGAAAAGTACTTTTTTCGCATTACTTTATTTTAGTGTACAAAAAAAAAACTTACTCGATCTTTTGACCAACTGATTGTCGTTGGCTTTTAAATTTTCTTACTTTTTGGCTTTCTACTTTGGCATAGTTTAGTTGTGCCACTTGTCAACCTAGATTACGTATTACGCATAGATAACGCTCTGTGTATATATGTAAGCATTTTAATACCAGAAAAGCACTCTCCTCTATTTACAAATTTAGCACTCGCCAATGAGTCATCCTCAATGAATTTAGGTACTCTGTCGCCGATGAGTTATTTTGCGTTCTATTTAAATTGAATTAAATTTCTGGGCAAGAATATAAATGTACATATGTAAGTGACAAAGAGACTAGTTGCGTAGAAACTTTTTTTGATTTCTGTGTGCTGCATTCACTAACCATGATGTATTTACTACTTATATAATATATGTATGCTGCATAGCCACTCTTCTCTTTATGTTTCAATGCTTAATTAGTGGCAATTAGAGCAACCCACTTTGTTACAGAAAAAAATCGTGTTAAATTGCCAACTCAATGAAAATTAGTGCAAATGCACTGCATTTGATGAGTAGGTCTATATGAATGTGGGGCCTCAAATGAAAACTTTCCATTTAATTATGACGTGTGTCTAGACAGACGTAGGTATGCTAATACAAAATGAAGGTCAAAATATTGTAATCATTATGAGATTTTATAGTATATATAAATAAATTTATCAGCATTAACTCAAACTCTGTAGTTTAGACTTTAATATGAAATATTAAAACACATATTTTTGAAATACTTTAAAAACAATATATCCAACAGTGTTCAAGGGTATTTGCAAGAATATCAAAAATATTGAACTGATGGTTCTGGTGCCTTAACATTCTTTCTTATATTGTTCTTCCTTCTGCATGTCTTCGTCATATTTTTGGACCTTCTCTACAGCTAAGGTTTGGAGCTGAAACTTGGCGCGGAAACCTGACCTTTTTTAAATCAACACTTGTTGCCTAAATTTTGGCGCACAGATAAAGAAATTAATTAGAAAAGCAATTCTGTTGTCTATTATAAAATATAATAATATGTAGGTAGGGCTTGCTAATGGAAATAACTGGGTACATTCTAATAATTCATTGCATTATTGAAAAATTATAGAGAGACAAAACAGTTTCTGACTACTCTGAAATACCTCGAAGTCATTAGATCAATTACCAGATACATAAAATCAGCACTAAGTGTGCTCATTTTAGCATTACACTTTAATATTTAGTTCGCATAGTAATTAAAGAACCAGTATTTGCCAATAATGTACACTCAATTACGTGTACATTCACGCCGACCACCTACACACCGACATTTACTTTACGATAGCGACGATTAAATCAAAATTTAAAGTAGATAAGTAAAATTGTTGTTGATTGGTTGCTAAATTCTTACAGAAACTTGCAAAATTTGCATAACAAAAACATAAAAAAGCTGAGAAATATTTAAGTTTGACTAGTTACGTAAGACATAGCCGCCGGCGGTCAAACAGGTTCGCCGTTCAGCGCCTCAAGCGCAAGTCTTACGGCTTTATTTACTTATGTCATGTTCTGTACATTTTTCCATATAAACATTTAAAATGACTTCCATAATGTGTGCTACAAACGAAGTGTATTCTGCTGCTCTTAAGGCACACAGGGAGTCGCTCTTTCAAATGTGCGCTCTTGCTTGCGTCAATACTGAATTTGTTTGCCTTACGTTGGCACTACAGGTGATACATTTTCTTTTTTAAATTATTAAGTATAAATAATATTAATCAGTCGCCTTTGATTTTGTTTGTTTGTGTTTATCTGGTTAATCTTTTGTATAAGCAAATATTGGCAAGCCTATTGTATAATACAATAATACTAATACATGTTTTGCGTAATGTGAATTGCATGACGCAATGAAATGGCGCGGAGCGTTGCCAATTTTCACAGCAGCTGTATGCAATGGTGTCAGTTTTCATTTTAACTCTTTTATTTATTTTTTAGGAAGGAGTTTGGCGACAAGCGAAAATTTTTTATGTCTCCAATACCACTTACCAATCTGTGTATGTATGTATATTAGAGTGGGTAAAAAAAAGAAGTTTTATCGATTGTTAGTCGAAAAACTAAGTTTTTACTTTTTTACCTTTACGAAAATCTCATCATGAATAATTTATACAAAGTCTATGAAAAAATATATTTTTTCAAGTAGTTGGAGACCAGATATGGATTTTTCTATGTGATATATAATGAGAAGGACCTTCACGTTACAATTAACAACCCATACTTAAAGAGATTTTCGTGCAGTATAGATACCTGAGCACCAGACGAAACATTTAAAAGTTTTTTCGATCCACCCTAATATACTCATACTTAGCTTGATCATGGCCTACGGCCGATAGCTGCCAAGTGAAAACCCGTCCGCACAATATTTGTAAACTGTTTGTAATTGTTGCTAAATTGTAATTAAGTTCAATAATGTAAAACTTTTTATTTGAAAAGACCTTGTTCAAAATTTACTATATAAAGAGTTATATTTTCAATGCAAGTTTAAATGTCTATAAGTGGTGATAGTGCTTATTCTTATACATATTCCCCGAGAAAGCAGAAGAAAGTGACAATGAGGGAGCCATTAATCCTGGACGATTGATCTCTTAATAATTCACGGTTTTGTCAGCACAGAGTGCAGATGTGACTGTAACTATGGAGACTTCGTCTTGCATCCTCAACAACTATGCCGAAAATTTTCAGAGATGTTTTTCGCAAAACATACATTCAATAGAAAATATGATAGAAGAATCGTTCGACGTTTGTAGTGGAATATATACATATGTACATATGCTTTTATATATTTTACTCTATTCTAAAATAAATATTGATTTATTATTAGTTTTTGTACTGTGTTTTGGTGTCGTCTGTCTTTGTGCCGCTGACGTTTAAACCCTCGCTTTTTTTTGTTGTTATTTATATTTAGTTTACGGTAAATAGATAATTATAGATAATTCAGTCTCTGAGCGATGTTTCCTCTCCTGTATGCAGTCATTGTTTTATATTCCTTTGCAATAACCTCCCCGGAGGTTGATGGTTTGACATCGGGGATTTTTGCTTCCTATTCCACAGTTCTCAAGTCGACTCAGTGCTCTACAACAGTTTTTGCCATATTTTCCCCCCAATAATTCAGTACAATCGTGGCTGGACTCTGCTTTACTCTCAACAGCCCTGCTCATCTTGTTCAATCGCCAGATACTGCATTAAGTTATTTTACCCCCATCTTTTATTAACTTCCATAAAATTTCATTGCCAATCCACAGCGCTTAAATGCAGCTTTAACGACTTCATGCAAACTCCATACTTTATGCCACATCAGTTTTTTTCGACCATTGTCTATTCGCACACAAATTACTTCGTGTCACGCAAATTGCAAGAACATGGTAAAACATAGCAACCCTGCGACAACTCCACGGGCGGTGAGGGCACAGCTTTTGAGGTGAAGTTCAATGTAATTCCCGGCAGTGTGGCATGAGTGCGATCACGTGTGTATGCATATGTGTGTGGGTGTGTGCATTTTTCGACTGCAAAACACATGACCGGCAATTTGGAAAATTGCTTGGCTGTCACATGCACTCGACACGAGAGTGTCAGCAGTTCACTGCTGAGCGACTGCAAATCGCAACTATTCGTGTTAGCGAGTGTGTGTGCAACACAACAAAAGCAACAAACAAAGGGCTGTTGCATATGTACACCTATTGCTATAACCATTTGTTTGGGTGCAATCAGCAATGAAGCGATTGAAGTAATAAACCACAAGCAGTTAGCACACCTGCAACACACCTATACAAGCAGACACATACATGTATACACTTATATATGGAAGTACAAAGAATTTTCACATTTTTTATCGAGTCAATGAACCCTTTGCTTGCTGCCTTTTCCTTCCTTCCATCTATCAGGGGTGAGCTATGGCTTGCCTGCATGGTCGATAACTGCTGTTAACCATCATTCAACACTGTGGCGCCGTACGGTTATAGCCAACCAATAAACCGACGATTCACACTGACCACAGACAAACACTGCTAACGGTCGGACATACAAGGTACTTTAGCACACACCAATTACTACATTCGCCGCCCACCCCTATTGCATCAGGTAAATGGCGAAGCTAACGAAGTTGTCTGCCAAGGTGCTGCAAATGTTGCAACAAGGGTGGCAAGTAGGCATGTTAGAAAATCACTCATGTGTGCATTTGCGGTGCAAAACGGTATAAGTATAAGTCGAGTATAGGAAATTGAAAATAAAGCAGAGCAGAGCCTACTGGTAGCATCTACGCGACTGACAAGTGCTTTAAATAATACCCAACCCTTTTTATTGGTTAATCAAAAAAGTCTTTTCGTATTTCTAATCAAATTTTAACTTTGTTTTATTTATAATAATCAATAGTCAATAGCAGTGACTAAATACGAAAATACTTTTTCGCCTAACCAAAATATTCTTTGCAGCTTTACTAAAGTGTAGAGTTTAGAGCAAAAGAGCCGAAACTGCTCTCTAATCCTGCAATTTGGCAAGAATTTCGCATGCCATCCTCAAATATTCAATTATGCGCAATTTAACACAAAGAGATTTAGTCAATTTGATTAAAAGCGGCTGCCGACTTCCGGCTGCGTGTGGCACGTGATGTACGCGCACATATTTAATGAGCGTCTATTGTATGGTTAAACACGAAATTCTCACGCCAACGTTCAACAAATGTTTCTGCCAAATTATTTATGTACATATTTCCGCTGATTTTGATAATTTTTTTGTTTTCGAAAAACATGTAATGAAATTGACTTGTTTTTACCCCTAGAAATTCCAACTAACCGCTTTTTAATTTGGCGCTGTGGTTGGCTGTGTGGCTCGTGCGTGAGTGCAACAGTTTTTGTTGACCACAAATTGCTACAATTTCGATACGTAATTATATGGTTTATCCACTCAATCACAATCATTGTTAGGTTTAATGAGACTTCATTCTAATTTCGTCGCTTTTCCATTTTTGTTGACCTTCATATGTAGATGATTTTTTTTATCTGAAAACCTGACCTAGACGTAGGTCAACTGAAAATTATTTGGTCAATAATAGATGATATGACACATACATTTTTATTATAAAATAAAACTAGTCACCAACAGGCCAGAAGGCTGTTCCGGATCCGCTGAGAAAGCTCTGACAGTAGCCAGACGGTGAAGAGCTAGCATTACAACCGGCTCGGATGTGAGCTCTAGCTACACCGTCTGAGGAAGCTCGGACACAATTGCAAGAGGTGAGCCATCTATTGATTTTATATGAAGTGAAAATCTTTGCGGTGTCTACGCCAGTAAAGAAGAAGAAAACCTTTTGCAATATTTTCAGTGTGGAAAAGCTCGCAAGGCGTAGGTCCTGAACGTTACTCTAGCATATAGCGGTAATATTCCCTTGATATCTTAATTGGAAGTTGTAGGCGATCATTTATTTTCTGATCACAGATACATTAGTTCTAGCTTGGACGCTTTGCGCACAGAATGCAGAACCCAGAGGAATTTTAGAAAGTACTAATTGTTACTTGGACAGCATTCAGCTATTCCAACCGCGCCCGACAAAAATGTGATCCTATCTGTAAGTGCGCTTGCTGAGCTCGTCGAGGTCCTCAAGAAAAGGAAAATTTCGAAGTTCCGTTTACGAGCTACCCTAAGGTACCTCAGTGTGTTGTACAACTGGACGAAGAAACTGCCTAGCTTCAGCCTATTAAAACTGAAGTGGTGTAAAATCCGAGATCTCTCCTTTATGGCGGATAGCGCTTTTAACCTTTTAATAAGGTAAAATAACTGGAGCTTATCCTTAATAGAAATCTTTCAGGGAAGTCAAGTATTGAGTAGAGAGTTCAGAAGACGGACGAAAGACCTACACTTGCTAGGGAGTTTGAACGTGGATATTGCCGATATTGTATTTCTGCGAAAACCGGACTTCAAACAGGATCTCACTAAAATTCCCTCCTCCTTTATTTGCAACTCTGAAAACTCATACCGCTTCGTTACAGAGACAACTCCTGTCGGCTGTTTCTTCGCTCGCCTACCCACGAGGGGTATGTGGACTGGGAAAAGTCGTTGGAAAAGAAGCGAAATGAAATTTAACGTGAATTGGATCAAGCTAAGGGGAAAAGTAAGAGGAGAAACCTTTCAGAAAGAGCTATTTTTCAGGCTTAGCTTTCGGCTACCGGAGTACTGTAGTGATTTTTAGTAGATCTACTGCTACTTCTTTCAGGGAGGTGAGCAGCCACCTGAACAGCAAAGCGGCGATAGTAGCATTGAACTCACAAACGAGGCGCTCATAGCTATGTAGTCACTGAGTGTCTGCCTTAAATAGAAATAGCATCATGCTATGTCGTTATTCGACTCATCGAAGTGGAAACGAGTCGGATCTCCGCCGTCATCTTGCGATCTAACACTAGTCCCATGGATCCCGCGGCCACTTTGCAGTCGTTGGTTGACGACCAGCTTCTGAGCGTTTACGAGGTATTTCTGGGCTAGAGTAGAACGTAAGGGCTGTACTGAACTGCTTGCACTTAGCGAGGTTTAACTTGTAGCAATTGTAGGAGTTTTTACTGGCCTTCGTCCAAAAGGCATTCGAGCTGTAATGCTAAAGCGCAAATTGTCAAAGTTTTATGTAAGAGAAAAGGGTGCAGAAATATGAAGGCATTTTCTTCTCCTTTGTCCGGCCTTTGTAGAACTGCGGCTGGCATAATTTCGGCGAATCCGCAGACGTAGCCGCAGCTCTCATTGGAAGCCTCAATAAGTCTGTAAACGGCTTAAAGCGGTTTGGGGGTTTATGAAGGTCTTTATGAAAAAAATTTTAGAGGAGTTCTAGGTGGCGATTCTGCGGTGAAGACAGGAAATTAATCTTTTCTTCACTGGAAGAAATGTAGTGTAGGCAAGTAGTACATGATGTTACATACATTATTTGAATACGGAAGAACATTATAAGAATTTTGTTGTGAAAATAAGACTAATATAATATGTTTTTTAAAACATGGGAGACAAAAATTGTTTAGAAGTAGTTTTTCATAGCAGTAAAGTGCGGAACGTATTACTAAATAAACAGTTGTGCTCCAGTTCTCACTAACTACATATGTCTTTAGAAGATCTAATTATGCTTCCTCTGTGATTATCTCAACCATTCCACATTACGGTTTCATTCTTTTATAAAGAGTTTACCGCTATCTAGTTTCTCTTAATTCATAATTTCTATTTAGTTCTTGTTGTTGTTCTACTAAGGCTTAGTAAATTAATATTAATTACATTTGTAATTACATTACCATCCGCTTTGCTAGTGCCAAGCTAGAGACACACTCATTCATTCACTTGAGCGTGTATTAATTTGACCTGCTGAAAAGGGTCAACGATAAGTACATAGCATAAATAGGAAGAGAAAAAATACTAAGAAACAATACCAAAAACATTACAGAAACGCTGGTAATGTCTGCTTGCAATGAACCRATAAAGTACCTAGTAGGAACATTTTTTAAAAAATCGTGAGTTATTTTTAAAAATAAAGTAGGTGAGTTTAAATATTTTAAAATCATAAGATAATTTTTCAAAATACAATTTTTTTATAGAAAAAATTTTTACAGA
>NW_017537057.1:382352-418183 GCF_001853355.1 Bactrocera latifrons
GGAATTTTTTTATTTATTTATTTTTGCTTTGAGCAACTTGAGTAAATTTAAGAGAGATCTTAATAAATTTAAAGGACGAAAAGGAGCATACTTTGACTAAAATTTTATAAAAGTTTGTTATGAACACTAAAGTAGAAATATTTTTTTAATTTATATGACAAAATTATCCACCATCCACCTTCAACTCGCACTATGTCATTACAACAGGTGCCTACTGCACCTAACTGTACTGTAATTTGCATTTATCTGGCAATTAACATTAAATAGAAAACTTTGCGAAATTGCTTGACCTGTTGTAAAAGTTCACAGAAACTTCTGTAAGCTAGCTGAGAAAAAGTTTGTCTTGTGCAACAGTAAGAGTCTGCAAGTTCCGCTCAAGAGACATAGGTGCGGAAAGTAGACGAAGAAAGCAATTACAAGATAATTAAAATACAATTAACGCACAATGCAGAATACAAATGTTGAAAGGAAACTAAAAAAATTATAATAAAAGTAAAAAAAAGTTTAACAGAACCGACAGTTGTGAGAGCAGCATACATTGCTATGTTTCGCTACATATGCATACACACCTATTTACTATATGTGGGTATGTATTAAACTTACTCATTATAAACTTTGCATAAAGCGTGCGCATTCAAGATACATACCTGTAAGAAAAGAAAAGAATAGAAAAATTACTAAAAGACATTAGAGTCATGAAAGTAATATACATATACGTATAGTACATACACCTGTCTCTTATACACATCTAGATGTGTATAAGAGACAGGTATTAAACTTACTCATTATAAACTTTGCATAAAGCGTGCGCATTCAAGATACATACCTGTAAGAAAAGAAAAGAATAGAAAAATTACTAAAAGACATTAGAGTCATGAAAGTAATATACATATACGTATAGTACATACACTGGTTAAGCTATCTACTTTTACTTACATACTTAACATAAACTTAAATTGTATACTCTGAACAGGATATATTAAGTTTGACATGTAGATTGTAACCATTAAAAGAAAACGTCAGAGACTGTACAAAATATGTATCTAAATGATCGGCATGAAAAGCTGAGTCGATTTAGACAGGTTGGTATGTCTGTATATACGCGATACACGGTTTTGTACCTCAGTTTTTGAGATATCGATTTGAAAATCAGCACACTTTCATTTCTTCTCAAAAAGTTGCTTAATTGTCAAAATCGCCGATATTGGACCATTAGTGTATATAGCTGCTATACTAACCGAAGATATCTTGAAGATATCATGAAGTTTGATACAGATTATTGTTTTCAACAATAGTATAATCTCCGAAAAAATTTGTCAGATCGGACCTCTATAACATATAGCTGTCATACAAACTGACCGATCAAAATCGAATCCTTGTACGGACAAATTTTTTATTTGACAAGCTATCTTCCCTAAATTCGGTACAGATTTTTGCCCTAGGCAATAACATAATTTTCGAAAAAAAATTTTCAGATCGGAGCTCTATAACATATAGCTACCATACAAGCTGACCGTCAAAAACAAAATCCTTGTATGGAAAATTTTTTATCAATGAAGATTTCTTCACGAAATTTCGTAGAGATTATTGTTCTAAACAATAGTATAATTTCTATTGAAATATTTCAGATCGGACATCTTAATATATAGCTAGCATACAAACTAATCGCTCAAAATCAAGAAAAATATCCTTTTATGTCTTCTTTACCCTTTTATACTCTATGGAATGCACCTGTTAATTTTATTATTGCTTTGGTACAACCGAAGTTAATACTTTTTCTTGTTTAATATTATTTAAAGGTTCAATTACTGCCATTTAACTTTTCCGTACTTTAATATCGCATGAACGTCATGTTGAATGAATGAAAGTAATCAGTTACCCAGACAGTATTAATACCCTAATACGACTGAGTTTGGTTGTTAGTTTTCTTAGTAACAAACAATGAAATAAATATATGGGAATAAACGTGTAAGCGATATTAGTAATCGTCTGGTGGCACTGAATACAATTCAGACTAAGGCTTAAAGGACACAAGTTACAAATATACATATGTAACTCTTAAAGTTGAGACCACTGACTCCGATTTTCGGTAGTAAATTTTACTAATTTCGACTCGCAGGATCGCATATCTTTCTATGGCAAAATGGCAAATCTTTCTGAAGAGAAATGTCAAAAGAGCCGGAAAAATATGGCGTCGTTTGCTGTCCCTAACGGTCTACTTTTGTCGATATTCGAAAATTCGTCATGTGTTTGTAAAAATTTTTGTAATACATTTTTTTTTAATAAATGTGGGCCAAACTAAATCCGTGATCACCGGAAATTCCATTGAAACTGTCCTTGAATTCATCAGAAATCAGCCGAAATCATTATTGAAATTCATGGAAATGGAATTGAGCATCTCCTACACATCAATGTATCGCATTTTGACCGAACATTTGGGCTTACGAAAGGTGTGTGTACGGTTTGTTCCACACAAATTAACTAACGACCAAAAATTGCTCAGTAGACTAATGTGAATAAAATAAGTTGATTTTGCCACAAAAAACATTTTTTCTGTTTTTTTTTTTTTTGAAGTCCTGTTTACTTTGGAACGCATCTTGTGTACGTAACATAAAATTTTCAGTTTCAGCTGTCAGATATAACCAACATATAACCAACGTATACCCATATATAACCAACATATAACCTATATATAACCATTTTATAACCGAAACTAGAACTTCGTTTCAATATTAGTGGTTTCTACTATTATCGCTTGCGCATCGCTACGTGCATATGTTTTTCGTAATAACAACGTGTGTTTGCCCACATTCCGTTAGAAAGAAATGGGTGCGAGCCAATTATGGCAACATTGTGCCGTTACGCAAATTATAGTACAGCCTACCAGTGCGCACACACACACAACTTTCATAAGGTAAGGCTTTTCCAGCAAAAAGACGTTTAACATGGCCAACACACCAAGCCCGAATGACAGTTTGCAGCAAAGCAAGAATTAAACTCCGAGCGACTATGCGACCAAGCGACAGCGCAAACGCTAATCAACACCGATAAATGCGGTGCCGCTGTGTAGGGTGTGTTATTGTGCCATTTCTGCCGTTGCAACACCCACACACACAAACTTGCAACGCAGCGCATAGGCCGCAAGAAGCTTTAGTAGGCACTTTAAAGGCCGTCAATGTCTTCTAGACTGCATGCCTGCTAAGTTGCCCATCACTTCTTCTTCTTCTTTATTGGTGTAGACAACGATTTGCCCGACTCACTATCGCTATATTCATAGAAACCTTTGCGTTTTGCCCGCATTTTATGCCTTGCTGATTGCATTCTCCCTTTGACAGCACTGCTGCTATTATTTACACACACACACGCACGCACACCGGCAGCTAGCGTCATTATTTCTTTGGTAGTTGTCAAAGTGACAGCTCTAGCTAGCTGTCACAGCCTACTTGCCCACTTTGTACTCCGTCGCCTGGCTTACATATGTACCTCTGTGCACGCCTGTTGATATGCCGCTCCGGCTGGCAATCGCTTAGGATTATTTGATTGCGTTTATTTGTTGTCGCCGGAAGTGCGCAGGCGCTTTGCCTGTCTATTTGCACAATATGCTTATGTCTGTCTGTCTATCTGTCTTGCCGACACAAAAGTATGAATTTTGTTATGTTCAAGTTTCTTAGCACGCAAAATTTGCATAATTTTCAAATGAAGTCGTCCGAGTTGTTGTACAATAGGCGGCGTATTGTGTCATGTGAGCGATGCTAATGAGGAAGTTTTCAATTTGTTGCGAAAAAGACACAATCGGGCTACGTAAACGCATAGAGAAATACATACTGGTGTGCGTAGTAATTGACACACCTATTAAAAAATACAGATAGATGGTTATAAACCCCATTTTGCTTGCAAGAATTAGAAGTTTTGCGGAAATTATACTTTACTGTTAAGTGTAATGTTTAAGACAATTTCCTGGGACATTGCAACCCTTTTAGTATTTGATTATCCACAAAAACACCTCGAATTAGAGAGACTTGGAGTTGAGAAAGGAAATTTGTAAGAAATTTGTATGAGACTTGACTTCTATTGTCAATGCTAGAGTTCGAGTTATGGAGAACTTCGAGTAATGGAAGTTCAACTGTATTTGAAAACAATTTCTGGACATCGCTAAAAGTTTGTCGGATTAACTTTAACTAATGCAACTGAATCGTCGTATAGCGAGAGCACTGCTCCCGATGGTTGAAGCACACGTTCCATTGCCAGACCATGAAGAACTTCGAATAGCAGTTACCAACCTGAAGAACAACAAAGTTGCTCTTCAAGCATGGCGATGAAGCACTGATAAGGAGCATGCATTCGATGCTTTGTAGAATATGGTCGGACGAAAGCATGCCCAATGATTAGAATTTAAGTGTTCCTCCAAAAATCACAAAAAAAGAGCCCGAAATATGCGCCAACTTCCGTGGGATGAGCATCCTCAACATCGCATATCAGGTTCTATCGAGCGTATTGTGTGAAATATTGAGACCATCGTCAATAAACTGATTGGCCTGAAAAATCAACAAGTGGCCAGATATTCACCATGCACCAAATATTGGAACAGACCTGCGAAAAGAGAATCGACACACATCTCTTTGTCGATTTCAAAGCTACTTTTGACAGCACGAAAATTAGCCGCTATGCCTGAATTTAGTATCCCCGCAAAACGAATACGGCTGTGTAAATTGACATTGAGCAACAAAAAAAGCTCCATCAAGATCGGGAAGGACCTCTCCGAGCCGTTCGATACCAAACGAAGTTTCAAACAAGGCGACTCCCTATTATGCTACGTCCTCTACCTACTGCTAGAGAAAATAATTCGAGCTGCAGAGCTTAATCGAAAAGGTACAATCTTCTATAAGAGTGTACAGCTGCTGGCGTATGCCGATGATATTGATATCATTGGCCTCAAAACCCACGTCGTTAGTTCTGTTTCCTCCAGAATGGATAAGGCAGCGAAGCAAATGGGTCTGGTAGTGAACTGAGGCAAGACGAAATATATTCAGTAATCAAACAAAGTCATCGCACTCGCTTGATTTGGCTCCTACGTCGTAGATAACTTCGTCAACAATTGTGAAGTAAAGTCCTATCTCGACGAACGAGGACCAAATTCTACAAATTACTCATCCTGGTATATGGGGAAGAGACATGGACGATGACATCATCTTATGAGTCGACGTTACAAGTTTTCGATTGAAAGTTTCTGCGGAACATTTACGGACCTTTGGACATTGGCTACTACAGCTCTGAGAGTATTCGACGCTATACCCGCCGGGGAAAGTAGAAGAAGACCTCCACTACGTTGAAGGGAGCAGGTGAAGAAAGACTTGGCAACACTTGGAATCTTCAAATGGCGCCAAACAGCGAAAAGGAAGAACGACTGGCGCGCTGTTGTAAACTTGGTTATAAAAAAAGGAAACATATACTTTAAAGTCGGTTGAAAGACGAGGCTGAAATAGTCTTAACATAAGTTGAATTAGCAAAAACTAAAAATGGCTAATGTCTATAGAAATGGGTGTGAAAGATTCGATTCCTCTTTTCTAATGCCTATCATTCATTGACTCAAAAGGCGACTATTTTTTAGGGCCCTAAGAGCCCGAGTACATATTTGTTTAGGTATAACGGACGAATGCGGCAAAAAAAAATGGTTTAGGAGTGATGAATAGTATTTTTCAACTGAGATCTCTCTCCATACAGCATGAAACTTGTCTGACTATTCACATAAGCATATAAGACGAAACCCTGAGTTTCAAAACACTACACCCTCCATACACACCTACAACAAGTCATATTTCATTTATATCACTTTTCACAGCTCCACGTAGACCATATACTGCCAGTGCATACTTGCCTTGCTGCTTATATGCATATATGTGTGTGTGAGTTTCATGTTGCCTGCCAGCAAATCAGCATATTTTGATGAGTAGCAGCTGGGTGCGCTTCTGCTTCATCCGCTTATACCAAATTGGGTACTGCCGACAAGCGGAAATTCGGCGAAAGCAGAGCCAAAAGCGTACAACAACAAAGTAAATTGCTGCGTAGCCGAAAAACAAGAAAAATATTGTGATAAACTGCAGGAAATTTGGTGGCGTGTGAATTATATGAAAATACATAGAAATGCAAATCTCTAGAAATATGCATGTATCCGAGTTGTTGAGTTTTTTGGTGGTCTGTATAGATTTTTAAAGTGATTTTATTTCTGTTTCTTTAAAGTATTTACATATATGCATGATCGAAGTAATGAACTGTGCCGATTAAGAAATACCCAAATGTCTATATATATGTGAATTATAGGCGACCCAGTCGCTTAGTATTAGAGAAATCGCTCTGAATCATTGCACACGTTCTTTTCTACTTGAGTAGCTAATCATTTGTCGGAACCACCGATATTCGCTTACTATAGCATATAGCTGCCCTACAAACTGAACAATCGAAAAGAAGTCCTTGTATAGAAAATTCTTTATTTTACAGGATATCGTCATGATATTTTGGGTAGATTATTGTTTAATACCGATCTGCAATTTCTAAACGAATGGTTCAGATCGGACAACTATAGGTTTAAGCTCTCATACAAACCGAGCGCTCGGAAAGAAGTCGTTGTATGAAAAATTTTTTGATTTGATAAGATTTCTTCTTAAAATTTGGCATGAATTATTATTTGGAAGAGCTCTACAATCTCTGAACGAATTGTTCAGATCGGACAACTATAGGTTTAAGCTCTCATACAAACCGACCGTTCAAAAATAAGTTTTTGTAAGAGATTTTTTTTTTTTATTTGACATGCTATCTTTACGTAATTGGGAAAAGATTATTGTTTAAAGTAACGGTACAATCTCTGTAGAAATTGATCCGACTACTACAGCCTATAGCTGTCATACAAACTGAACAATCAAAATCAATTAAAAAATATTTTTTACCCTTTTATGCTATAAGAAATACTTCTGGAAATGTATTAATATATAACTTCGGTTATTTGTTAATTATATTTCTACATTAATCGTTCTT
The DNA here is from genome assembly GCF_001853355.1 of Bactrocera latifrons. NCBI lineage: Eukaryota > Metazoa > Arthropoda > Insecta > Diptera > Tephritidae > Bactrocera > Bactrocera latifrons. The sequence goes on from NW_017537057.1 coordinate 389,382, forward strand.
AACTACAAAGTTCATACAAATAGATTCACTTTCTTTAAACCCAAAAGTATTTCATGGACTCAACTTACTTTTTCGTCCCATAAGCACACTCTCATATATTGTATATTGTATATACGTATGTGTGTATATATATCCCTCATGACAGTCTAAACTATCGCCTAAATGACTTGTTCGTCCGCCAGCAGCTATGACACAAAGCAATCCAACCTGCTAGCACAACCAAGCGAAGACAATGTGAGAGGCATCAACCAGGAAAGCGCACTCGCTAAAGCAGCTGCGAAGCGAACTCTACTTAGTAGTGTAGATAAAAGGACATACTCACTTATGTAATGTGCAGTATGTGCAACGCTTTGTTACACCTAAATGTTCACCGCCACCAGCAGCATAGCCAGCACAGTGCCGCCGGAAAACGGAAGTATGCTTTTCGTATGCGAACGCTGATTGACTGCGGCTCACGTGGCTCATACGCTCGAGCGATTCGAGCGAAATTTCGATTTGTTTTCGATATCGCATTGCACATTTTACCTGTCATCCTCCCCACCACTGTGTGTTTTTGTTTGTGTATAGGCAGCAGGTGTTCACTTATTTCGATATTACTCAATGTTTTTCTTGTCTGGCGTGTATAAAGTAGTTTTCAATACTCTACTCTGTAGCTACAAATGTAAGTTTGTGTGTATGTATGTGTTGCATGACATCCGTTGCGTTTCTGCCCTGTTTATGGATTCCTCCTTACTCTGTTTGGTGCTTTATTGAAGTGCTTAGGGCGCTGTTGTTCATTGCATCTGATTTGACGAGCAAGCGGCTAGCAATACAACCTGTCAGGTGCAAGTATATATGCATCTGTATGTTTGTATTTTATTTAGTTGTGATTGACGCTTTATGCTCATAATCATATTTTATCTTCGCTTACGTGTCAAACGTCATGCGGTCGGGCACGTGAACCCTCTTTTTGAACTTGTTCCCGAGTGCTTTTGCTATAATTTATGTAAGTGAAGTTATATAAAATTAATTAGTTATTGAACTAGTTACTTTAGATTGAACTGCCATCCTTGGCAAACAAAGCTGTAAAGTAAAGATTGCTGGGAAAATTTTTTAAATTTAACAAAAAATTAAAAATATCAGCGAGAAAGAGAAGTGATATATGTAAATTTTTTATTTTCAATTTTTTTCGTCCGTCCCGCTATATCGTGCAGAGGCATGGATGATGACAAAGTCTGAGGCGACGCTACGGATTTTCGAGAGAAGGGTTCTACGGAAGATTTATGGTCCTTCAATGGAACGTTGAGCTATAAGTGATACCTACGTCAATTAAGAAGAAGAAGAAACTCAAGCCAGATTGTTGAACAGTTTCTACGTTAAATTTATAGACCCACGGCTCGTTGACAGCTATGGTGTTATTGTTGAATGTAGGGTCCTCAACTACGCTGTCAGGCATCTTGGGTCGCAATATACTCGACATCGTTTTTGCGCAAGATTCAGCTCTTTTGGTGCGAGGCTAGCATTAGCTGCCTAACTTAGCTGTATAACTTGTTCGATTCGCTGAAGAGTAACGTTTGGCGAATAGAGCGCAACTATTGACACACTACATACCCGAAATATTAACCAAAATGACACTCTTCATAGCCGAAACATTAGCCAATATGATACTTTTCATACCCGAAACATTGATCAAAATAAATATCTTCATACCCGAAGCATTAACCAAAATTTGTTCTTGTGATACATATGAAAGATGAGAATATCCTCAGCTCCTTCCCTGATGTCAGTACCACGATTTTCAAGTACGGTATCTTTAATTTTGTTAAATGTTATCGTTACAGAGATGGAAGAACGATGCGCGTGAGGCAATTTTTTGATGACTTCACGACCTTCACGGTATGGTTTGTGATTAAGTATTGGAGTATCTATTAACTAACACTTCTATAGCATTTTGACGCTATCGACACTCTTCATACCCGAAACTATAACCAAAATGTGTTAATTCGAAGGATGTTGAGATCCCTCCCAATTGCCAATACCACGAGTTTCAAGTACTTTATCTTTTCCTTTTTCGATTGTATCGTTACAGAGGGGATTGAACTATGCGCATGAGGCAAGTTTTCAAAGACTTTACAACCTTCGCTGAATGGTTTGTAGAAAATACTTCTGTAACATTTTCATCGATTCCACTCGAAACACAAAATTGCAAGGAAAATCGTTATTAATTTTTTTTCTATGGTAAAAATCAAAAGTCAATCGTTTTCCCGTCGTAAAAAAAACAGTTACCCACTCCTTCGCATATGGAGATCAAACTTTAACCGAACATAAAAGAAGCCTTATGTTGCTCGCGCAGTTGAAATGTCCGAGATGGGATCCTTTGATCCTTTGATATAAGGTTTCAGTTTTCAAGAAAATTATATAAATAAGAGCCTCTAAAGAAATCATTTTGCTTTCGAATAAAATATTTACCTCGAAATCCAACAAACGTGTATAGAGAATCTCTGTCATTTTCAATTACCGTTACATGTATGTCTACAATAAAGCACAACTGACATTTTATTGCACAAACTGTCGAAGGATAATTCAAATTTTGTTAACTCAATTTATTTCGCAAGCAAAGTGAAATGGATTTTCACTTTCCAACCGAATCGATTAGATAGCAAATACACCGCGAAATTAAATTCCCACACAATAACAATTTGGATTGCTCGTACATCACCCGCTGGCGGCAAATGAACTACTAGACACCAACTCGCGGCGACTTGTATTGATTTAGCGCGACTTCATGACGCTTAATTGAACTCTATGCGCATATTTAAGTTCAAAAAAGTTCAGATTTCCAATTAAAACGGCAAGTAAAACCGAAATGTGGCGCACTTTAAACCGAAAATACCGAGAATCGAACGGCTTGGCTTTGTAATTGGCGCAATTTGCAACACTAAAAGCGGAACAAATACGATAAATTGTGGGCGAGAGTGCGTAGGGCTGCCGGTCTGGCGCAAAGTTGCACGGGTTAATAGTAATAGATTGAGGCAAAACCACTGGCGCCACAAAATAACAATAGCAGAGGGCGTAAAAAACGGTGTCGAATTGTGCGCTCGCTTTGAAAAGAGCTTGGCTTTGTGGCGCTTGATGAATGATGATTATGTTTTTGGGTAATTGGTGATGGGAGCGGCCTGTGGTCGAAAACTGAAAGATAATTAGTTAAATCTATGAAATCATTTCCCTGAATCAGACTTTATCTCAAAATAAAATGCTTGAAAAAAAAATTAAATTTATTGCCGAAAAGTATATAAAAATTTTCGAAATGAATAAAAAAAAGTTTCGAAATAAATTTCTTTAAAAAAAATTTCGAAATAAACTTCTTGAATAAATATTAAAATTTTTCGAAATAAATGTTTTGAAAAAAAAATACAGATTTTCGAAATAATTTCGCGTAAACCATAATAAAATTTCGAAATAATTTACTTTAAAAATTAGATACAAATTTTCGAAATACATTTTTTGAAAAAAAAGTTAAAATTTTCGAAATAAATTTAAAAACAAAATTAGAAATAAATTTCTTGAAAAAAAAACATAAAAAATTTCGAAATAAATTTTTTGTTTTTTTGCAAAATCAATTAATTGGTTTTACATTCCTCCGCTGCTTTATTTATTTTTATTTATATTTTTTCCATTATATTAAATATATTAAAGTTTTGCCCTTAAACGGCACAACGCCGCACTGTTGTATTTATTTTTGTTGTATTAGCACCTTCCAGTCACCTATTTGCCGATTGCTTTCAAGTACACTTTTTAATTGTCATTAGTCGGTACATTTGCACTTGAGAATGTGTGGCAATGCTTGCTTTAGTGCTCTTCTTCTTTCCTTTCTGTTTTGCTATTATTTTCGCGCGAACGCCTTCGGTTTTTCACTAAAGTGTGTCAGACATTGACACAAAAAGATTAGGAAAACAGTGCTAATTTGTTAGCAGCGCCTTCATGAGCTTTTTCTACTGCCTGTAAGTCTGTATGTGTGTTTGGACTTTAACAAATTATCAGCTGTTTTCTGTTAAATTTTGCATAATAAGCATTTTAGTGCAAATTACAGCTTAGAAATATAACAAATTAGCAGAAGAGTGTTGCCGTTTTCGTGTAACACATTGTTTTCTTATATTTTTACTGCTTTTACTTCTTATGTAGAGAGGTTTGAATTGCTCTCTTTGTCCGCGAATGCTTGCCATTTCTCTTTAAGAAATTATGATATATTGTGCTTCCGAATAGTAACCAAAAAAGCCTTGTCCAGCAACTCAGTGGATTTGCTAAAATACCACATTTTTCCACCCTTTTTGCCCAATGCCTCTTAAGTTGGAGCATAGAGAGCGGTGAAATATGTATCTTTCTCATCTGACTGAAGGTTGGACATTCGCAAAGACGATATTCCAGCGCCTCATTATCCAACGGGCATGTATTCCGTCGACTTTTTCATAATTTTGTGAAGATGGGATCTTAATGGTTTATGCTATGTGATTTCCACTACAATACTAAAAATATTCGGTTTGTTCAGAAATCGAAGATTTTTTGCCCCAAATTAACTTTTTCTTGGTATTCCAAGACATGGGGCGTTTCTCTAGTCTCCAATGCTTGAAACAACCCTTGAAGGAGCTGAATGGCCTGTGGCAGCTTAGGCGAATGTGTTCCCAGCTGCAATTTAGCGAACTAGTCAGCCTTTTTGCTGCCTTCTATTAATATACGACTCGGAATTCAGCTGATTTAAACCGAGTTGCCTACTGAGAGTCCAGTTATTGCCTGCTTGCATAACCTGACGAGGCGAGAGTTAGTATTGGGGCCTTAATTGCCGCTTGGCTGTCACCAGGCATTTATGGACTTAGTTAAAGGGCTCAATAGAAACTAAGTAGCACTGCAGTTCTCATTCACTTATCTAGAGCAGACGTCCACTTGACCTCTTCTGTTATGCCAACAATTTCGAACTGAAAGCCCGAATGTTAGTCTTTTAGATTTAAGCTAACTTTTATCTGCTTTATATAATTCAACAAATATGTTGCAATTCTTTATAAAATCATTTCTTTATTCACTTGTCAAGCATTATGGATTTCATGTACCCCTTTAAAAGCAATAATTTCTCACACATGAAATTTTGCTGTTTTCCTTTCGACATTTACGTCACCAAAGTGAAAGCTAGCAACTTCACCTACAACCGCACCCTGTGACATATTCTATATACATGTACATACATATATGCTATATAAGTGTAAGTAGTACAAGAGCTTTAGCAGCATCCTTTCTGGCGTTTAACTGTGGACGCAATTTCCGTGAACACAACAACAAAGCCATAAGCTTCATTAGAGCAAAGTTACGTCAGGATGCGCCATGACATGTACAAATACAAAAAGTTTGGTTTCGAAACAAAATTGAGCCCACAGAACTCGTTACATGTATAGATATGTATTCAGAAATCATCAAATCTTCAATGTAGTAGCCCCTTTTTTGATTGACTCTTTAGCAAATAGTGATGAAAAGTTTGTGATAAGTTTGGCAGCGGCTTTTGTAGAGCACATTCGTACTAAGCATGGGCTTCAGATATCTGTGCAGATACAAATTGAAGAGAGAAAATTAAATATTTTTCGAGTTACGAGCAATCTCCGACAACGCCGAAAGAAGGTATGTACTGGTGCAGTGATTTCGACCTATCCACTATGCAACATAAATAAATAAAAAAAAATCCCTAGCAGGTATTGAACTTTAGCCCGGAAGTTCTGCCGCTTTTTTATTAGATCAATGAAAATGATAGGTCATTATATGGAGGACTAAATATACAATTTTTGGGTAAAACTATTTAAGGTAATAATAAGGTAATAATAAAATATTGAAACATAAAAAAATCGATTATTTTTTAAATTCCAAACTAGGTGTGCTTCTATTAATAATAAAGTAATTTTTAGAGTTTAGGTTAACAATAAGGTAGGTTTTCAGGTAATAGGGTATTTATATTTTAGTTTTTAGGGTAGTCTGTTTTAACATAATTTATCGAAATATGGATGTTTTTTTTATTAATTTAACACTAGCGTGACTCTAATAACCCTTTAATTATAATAAGGTAGTTTTTAGGGTAACTGTGCCTCTTATACTCCTTTAGTCTACGATATTAAAAAAAAAGTCCCGACTATGAAAAATGAAGTTCTTCAAATTTAAAAGAAATCAAAGTGCCTACCCTTAGCATATAGCATATCAACCGCATAATATTCCAGAAATATTCCAGTTTTTGTGCTCTCCACTCAACAACCCATTTTTAGGGAGTTTCCCAGCGCCACTCTTGTTCGCTTTGTTTCTAGTTTCAACCAATTAAGCAGCGAGTCAAAGTCCTTTCTTCCAACCAACCAACAAACAGACAGCAGCCTGCGCTTTGCTGCTCCTTTTTCGCACTCTGTGACTATAAATAGGCTTTGGCCTCACGCAGACGCCACACGGACACATGCATAGATGCCAACACAAGCAGACAACCACAACGAGTGTTTACAGTTGGCAAAATGAACGGAAAAAGGAAAACGAAAAAAAAAAAAAACAAAGAAAGTCATGATGGAAGACAGGAAAATAGGGCAACGCACCGACTCAATGTAAACAGGCGAAATTCATAGAAGGAATAAAGAACGAGTAAGCGTGTACAGCGGGCCGAAAGACAGCCGAGTCAACGGTTGGCAGCGAAGCGCACATAAATGATGAGCGGCGCATAAAGAACTTTAACCCTTGGCCAACATATACACATACACACACAGAGATGAGATTGACTGACTGACTGACTTTGTGTAGCGAATTCGACTTCCGCATTTGCTTTTACGCCAGCGTGAATAGGCAGCAAGCGGTTGGGGAGGTGGTAGGAGGAGACAGGAAAACAAACACATAAAACACATGGCAAATGACAAGCAGAAAATGAAATAAAACAGAATACAACAAAGTGCAGCGTAAAGTCATGTGCTGCTGACGCTTACAAAAGTGTGAATGCTGTCCACAGTGTAACAGTTATGCACGTTAATAGGCAGACACGTGGCTGCACACACACACGCACACACCTGCGCTATTCACCGCAGTGTGTCAGTGTGGCAGCAGCGCTGCATTTGCAAATAATTTATAACGCACCCACCTGCCATTAAACATTCTAACGGTCGCAGCGCTGCCAAAGCAGTCCTCAATCATCCTTGGCGCACATATATACACACACATGCAAGTCGCATGCATTTGTAAGTGCAGTGGTGAGAATCGCAGCACGCTGCCACGCAGAGAGTGTTGTACACGATTTGCGCAAATTAATTATTGATAATGGCTTTGCTGATTTTATAGCTATACATATGTCTATGTATAAGTGCGTGTACTTGAATGAGAATGTGGTTTGTTAGATTTGTTAAATGAATGTGATACACTACATTCATGTGGTGATGACTTACAAGGATAAAAGAAAAGTGGCATGTAAATGCTTATGTGTGCATATATAGTTTAGGTGTAACCAGTTGACCATAAATACTTAATGTGGGAGCTTAGAATTTAAAATGGCAAAATAAATAAGTAACAATTATCGATAATTTTTTTTTATTAATTTTTTATAGAAAACAAGAAAGTGCGTTAACTTCGGCCACAACGAAACTATAATACTCCTCACTGCTGCATTTTTTGTAAAGTAAAAGAGTATGAAAAGATGTTTATCTTGATTTTTATAGTTCAGTTTGCATTACAGCTATATGCTATAGTGCACCGATCTGCAAAATGTTGGTGCATATTTTGGCAATGGCTTAGACAATAAACCATGCCAAATTTCATGCAGATAACTTGAGAAATAAGAGAGTTTTTCGTAAAAGAACTTCATTTTTAGCGGCCAGTTTGTATGACAGCCATATGCTACAGTGAGTTGATACGAATAATATATTCGCAGATTGCAACAATGTCTGCAGAAATAATACATACCAAATTTTGTGAAGCTATCTTACCAAATGAAAAAGTTGTTCATAGAAGAACATGATTTTGAATGTTCAGTTCGTATGGCAGCTATATGCTATAGTAATCCGATTTGAACAATTTATTCGGACATTGCAGTAATCTTTTCGAAAATAATCTGTGGCAAATTTCGTGAAGATATCTCGTCAAATCAAATAGTTTTCCATACAAGAACTTGATTTCCATCGTTCAGTTTATATGGTAGCTATATCCTATAGTGGTTCGATATTGGCGATTCCGACAAATTGGATGCTTCTTGAAGAGAAAAAGGCGTGCGCAAAATTTTAGTTCGATATTTCCAAAAAAAGACAGGCGGATGGTCATGACTAAATCGACTCTTCGCGTTGATGAATTTAGAGTCGCCCACGTTTCTTTCTGACTGTTACAAACACAATATTTTATATGTCCAATCGGCAAAACTAGATCAACATTTTTATATAATATGTACTACATCACTAAGTACCAAAACTCATCTTGCATATATCAAGCTGTAAATACAGCAAAAATTCCTGCAAAATTCTGCCAGTTCTTTTTCAGCTTAAATTATTTGAAGCTTCCGTGGTTGCACCACATTTCCTCTGCATTGCTTTCTCCATTTTTCATTTTATATATTCTCACTGGTTTTCCGCTTTGAAATAGTTCCATTTTTAGCATTATCGCCACAAGCAATTTTTTGTTGCGCCAATCTACCCTCTGTGCTCTTATTTCCTGTGGGTGCAGTGCTCCTACGAAGCAGCAAGGCTTTTGCTGGGCTTTAATTTTGAAGCAGTGGTAGTATGTGTGCTTTTGCGCTGAAGTACACATATGTATGTATGTATATAAGTAAATATGTGCCCATACTTGCACATATATCTAGTATATGTATTTCGGCCCTGTCTCTTATACACATCTAGATGTGTATAAGAGACAGGTGGTAGTATGTGTGCTTTTGCGCTGAAGTACACATATGTATGTATGTATATAAGTAAATATGTGCCCATACTTGCACATATATCTAGTATATGTATTTCGGCCTGTCTACTCTACTTTGTAACTTTTTAATCATTTCTGTTTGTAAAATTATAGGGGCTTAAATATATGTTTTAAATTAAATCCCTTTAAATGTCAGTAAATACCCTTCCAGCACTTTATCCTTTATCCATATTTTAAATTAGCGCGTCGTCATTTATCATCATATACAACCGATATTTAAATTCATGAAGAATTGTAATAGCAATTTTTAAGTCCTGTTTATTTGCCATTCATGGCATTTACGCAAAGCTTTTTTCTGTCTCCACTCAAGAGCTACATCCCTTGGATTGTTGCCTTGCCTATTGCGGTTGCAACTCATGCTGGCTGCCACTGGAATGCTGAGCTGTTTTATTTTTAATTTTACTTCTACATGCTCTACATGAGCTTGGCTGCCGGCCTTTGTGGACATTTCCCATGGCAATTTTTGTCCGGTGGCAGCATGACAAAGCATTATGAACATAATAGTTGTAAAATAATATTTAAATTCTCATGTGCTCATAAGGAGTAGTGTTCTCAAAATGTAATCCCAGAGCAGCGAAGCGAAAGCAGAAATGTGATGAATTTAAATGGTGGTGGAATACAATAGAAATTTAGTTTTGTGGAAGAAAGAGTATTTATTATACATTTAAATGCTTTAACTTTAATATAAATTTCATGCCTGTTTATTTTCTCACACAAAAAAAAATCGTAAACTTTCATTTAGTTTTTTAAAAGGAAGGATGTTATTAAAGACTCGATATTTTTACATTCAGTGATTGATAGTTGAAAATCCTTGTTCAACCCTAAAAGTAGACTGCATTAATATTAGAATAGAATTCTGCCGTTACAACAACAACAACTGCATTAATACTATGCTTTGACGATAAAAGGCAGTTAGCAACTGCGAGGAATATTCAGTTACTTCACGGTTATATTATCAGTTACTTAACGGTTATATTATCAGTTACTTAAGGGTTTTATTATCAAACTACAATATTAGTTTCCAATTATTATTTAAAACGTGTGGTGAGACGAAATCGAACACACAATTGGCATAATTAAGTGGTGGCACTCTTCAATGATGCCTATTATTTATTTAATGAGATTTGCACATAGACAATTTAAGAGACTTTCACGAGTAAAGCTTGAACGAGCTTATAAAACATGACGCGTTCTTATTATATAAGTCAGAATTGTTGAAAATATCTGCCGAACTGCTGACGTCACATTAGCAACACTTTTTGTCAATTAATTTTTAAACTTATATCGATAACAGCCTGTGGTTTTCAGAACACAGAAACTTCAAAATAAATGGTGGAATGATTATTATCATTAGAAACATGTTGCCAGAATCATAAATAACCTTACTAGGCAGACAACTATTACTATCAACATGTAAGCAACATGCTGCCGGCATAATACCATTAGTGCTAGCGTGGGTAATATTTTTCGGTTGTTTGGGAATATTATTAAAATACTGATATCTCTGCTAAATGGATGCTCTGTCAAGCGATCATCTCCATTAAACCGCAGATACTGGCCAGTCTCAACATTTTCTGACACATAAAAAACTCAAATTCTTCCCGGTTTTCGGGCTTACTTTTATCTATCCGACCTCAGATCGTCCGTAAAGTATTTTTTCTTTCATTTTTGTTATTTTAGCATTCGTTTCGAGTTATTATTAATTATTATTATTATTATTATATTTATTTATTATTTTTATCATTTTTAAAGCCTTTGAAATAGCCAATAGTCTACAAGATTTGTTGATTCATTCCTTTTGTTTTTTAATTTTTTGTCAATTTGTCGTTGTATTCACACACGTAAATACGTATTGTGAATATATATGTATGACTATATTGTACAAGCTTTGATTTATGTTTTTCGCGGCTTTTAAGCGAATATTTGCAAGAGTAAATTCCTCGGAGTGCATTGCACTGCTTTTTATTGCACATTCCATGCAAGTGCGTCTTTGTTGCAGCACTATGATTTTCACGCGCTCGCACACATACACATACACAAATGTGGTGTATATACATGCAAAATAAACACACAAATAAAAGTATATGTACATACGTATGCACAATAAGTGTGAATAATTGCAAAGACTTTTTTACCGTTTTACTATCGTTGCAACTGTTTCATTGCGGCGCCACACTCGCCAAATGTAGAATGTAGCAGATAAGGCTGTAAAATGCCAGGCATTATTATATGGATGAATTTCAATTGGAATATTCTTGATCTACATGCAAATTAAAACTGACGAAGGACCGAAAAGTATTTATAAAAAAATATCACCCGGCAAGATGCTGGGTGTTATATAAGGAGTATTTGAGGCGTACCTTTTGTATAGAATTAGATATATTCTTACAATTATAACAACAACAACATCGTCTTTGCAATTTAGCACACGTAATGTTAGATCTGATATTTTGAGGTTATATAATATATTCGCTAGTAGGTCGACTGTAGTCCAATGTTTGCTGATATTTTTTGACAGAAGTGTACTGAAGCCATTCGACCTTCCCAAGCGACATCGCTTCGTTCTATGGGCTCTTGAAAAGTTCCAAGACGATTTCTGTCTTTCAGACGAAGAGCAAACTGACGAGATTCCACTGCTGATATTTTGTACAAAGCAAAAAAAAAAAACGACTTGGTGTGGTTTATGAACCGGTGGAATCGCCGGTCGGTAGTTTGTTCAAACGCAATGCCAGTGAGGATGCGATCATCCATGGCGACCGTTATCGTGTCATGATAACCGACTACATATTTGATGCCTGAAATTGAAGCTCGTGATCTCGGCGACATTTGGTTTCCACAAGATGGTGGCACTTCCTACACATTGGATTTTTTGAGTGAACACTTAGGAGAACAGATAGTTTCACGTTCTGGGGTGGTGGATTGGCCAACAAGATAGTGTTATATAACACCGTTTTTCTTGTGAGTATATATAAAGTATAAAGTGTATGAGGACAATCCCGCTGTGATTCAGGACTTGGAGCAAAACATTACATGTGTTCTTCGCCAGTTACCAGTGGAATTGTTCGAACGAGTCATCGAAAATTGGACTCAACGGATGAACCGTCTGAGACGTAACCACGATCAACATTTGATAGATATAATCTTCAAAAAATAAATGCCAAAGAATGTTCTTTCGAATGACTTTAATGGTTGTTCTTTAATTTGAAATTTCTGTATTTTTTCTTTAAAAAAAGTTGGGAACCTCGAAATGGATCATAAACTGATGTATATAGTCCATAACCGACCAATTTTTTGTGTGAAATGAAACTTATTTTTTTAAAAACTCGAAAGTTTGTAAATTTTTGATTTCGTTTGCCGTTTTGGAGGATAAGAAGTTGTACAAAAAATTTGTTCCAGAAGAGATTTACGAAGTTTCGTCCCTGGAGAAGGATTTTTTTTTTTTTTTTTTTATTGTTTTTGAATGAACTTAAAAAAATGTGACTGAAAATCTAGAATATTAGAATTGGCCTAAAAGCGCTACATTTTGCTTTATCTGCTTAACGTTAGGTCATCCAAGTATTTTACTTAAAGTCTCGCTGCAAAATCGACCCACTCCACCTACTCATATTTTTCATACATTTTTCTCATGATTTACCATATGAGCTACACTATACACACCTACTACACATACATATATACTACATTTACATACTAAAAATTACGATTTCAGTGCGCTAATATAACTGTGTGTCAAGCCAAAATTGGTCCACAGAATAACTCTGCGATCTACATTTGGATGCCACAATTCCTAGTACCATATATGTAAAGTAAGTGTGTTTGTACGAGTTATCGAGTATATGCTCTGCCTGATCACACATATTATAACATATATCTATATACAGATGTATAGTACATATATACGTTCACAATGCCCCAACTGCCGCGAATCGACGCATGAAAATTAGTTGTGCCAGTTTTGATTTATTTGAATAGCTTGTGGAACTATGCAAATTGGCAAATGTGGGACGGGCTTTATGACGCTTCGTTTACAAATTCCTTTCTTTCACTCTTTCCACATACCAACGTGTGTATGTAACCACAATTGCTGGAAATATAGTAGTATACATTTCCATAAATGTATGTATGTGTGTGTGTTTGCCTGAGGGAGAATTGAAATTGACCACAATGGAAATTAGAAATGTTTGCCACTCGGAATTGACGCATTTTGTAAGCTCCATTAATGCCACAGCACACATGCCACAATGTAACTGTATATATGATATGAGCGCGTTGCCATTACTGTTAAAAGTGTAAATTTGCCTATGTGTGGGTGTGTGTGCGTGTGCCTGCTTGCAAATGCAAGTTTAATTGCGCTAAGGCATTCAAGCATTTGTGCAGAATTTATGTGTGCAAAAGATTTAAATTAAAAGCAGATATTTGTTGAGGGCGGCGTTATTGAAAAAGTTCCCTCGAGCAGAAATGCGCACTTCACTTGTGTGGCACTACGTAAAGCGTCGAAACATAATTTATATCAACACCGTAAGTATGTGGGTGCAAGTGTTGACTGGTGATTAAATGTGGTTTTTGTGCTCAAGGAGTGGAATGGATGTGTTTTCATTGAGAAACTCGTTACTTTTGATTTATAGAAAAAATATTATTTTCCACAAAAAATGTTGCCTACATTTCGGCGCAAAGATATAAGAGGTGAAAAACTTGGATTGAAAAAAGAGAACTAAATTTTTAACTCTGAGGACAATGACTAAAATGGAAGGTTGGGAATTCAAGATATTTAAATGAGCACATTTTTAGATACAGTGTTTAAAAAAAGGTTTTATGAAATAATAATAGACATATTTTATGGTACCAGAGCGCATACCTTCACGCTTTATATGGGATGGAACGTTTCAAGTCAAACTAAAAGAGAGTGAATGGTTCAAGAGCATGCGACTTGCCAACGGAACCTATGCATCTATGCAGGCGGATCATAAATGGCTAATATAATGGGAGCCAAAATATATTGCCCGGAGTTGGAGACAGGGTTTTAAATCACAACTGATAGTAGTAGTAATTTCTAGTAACGATCGTCCCACACCTGCAGAAAACAAACCTCCAAGTGAAGTTTTGTCATGAAAACTTCACATAAAAGACCATTAGAATCAAGGAACTGGCTTAGAAGTTCTGCGGAACCCTTAATACTTAAACGAATACTAAAATACACTGGATTTCCGGGTTAATTAAATCATGTCCGACTGATATTCTCTAAAAAAATAGCACAATTCCCTGTTATAAGAATCAAGGAAATAGCACGTTTGGACAAGAAAAGTTACGAACATAAATAAATCTAAATAAAACAGACTATATCCTCCCAAGGTTGGTTTTCAATAGTGGCTTCTAGGTGAGAATACGCTCTAGACGTGAATGGAGGAGAAGAATACTACTTCAATCTACACCGACGAGACCAAAGTGCATTGTAGAGTTGGGATGTGGGTATACTCCGAGGGTCCTGATATCATCTCTCTTTCTTTCTGCGTACCAAACTCTGCAGCATCCAAGCCACCAGTACTTAGTATTATACATATAAGAGCGGTAGAGATATATTGAATAAGCACGGTACGATACAGAGAGCTACCATATACACATAGAGCCAAGTGGCATTGTTAGCCTTGTCGCCGCGAAAGATAAACTCCAGAGTGATCAACAAATGTAGTCAGCCCATAATTTAAGTTTCCGTCCATTGGAACACTTTCGGAATTGAAAGACTAGACAAGTTACCAAGTCAGGAGTCTCTCTAGACGAGTCTAAGGCCGAGAACGTTCCTGCTAGGAACGATTAAGAGGGAGCTATATACGCAATTGGAGCAAGTAGCTCAGAACAGATGGAACTTTTCATCTATAGGCGGAAGCTTACCCTTTCTCTTCCCCACCGCGAAGGGTCCGAAAAGAATTACTGTTTGGTTTTTGCTATTTTATCTTCAAATGGTTTCATTTTACAATAATTTTTTCCGCCTTTTTTCTTTGCCAAAGGAGTCAGAACATAACTAATATGCGGTGACGCTCTTCACCAGAGATGTAGTGGCAATTAAAGAGATTTGTATGTACATTTACATAAATATATATCAAGGCATCTATTAAATTTCAATTTTGTAATACTTTAACTGCGCTAGCGAAAATAGCAAGAGTAAACGTTAAGTTACACTGCCATTTCGGTAATTGAGCGAGGAGTGCCGAGGAGTGGCGATGAGCAGCTTAATAGCTTTGCACTTTAAAAGGGTGTAGCGCAAAGAAATTGGTTGCTTCACAATGAATAGAAAAATATTGGAATTAGAAAATTCGCTGCTACTTTTTCGCTAGTTAAAAAATTTTTTCCTCGTACAAATTCATCTAATTTGCTTTAAGTAAGCATGCAGGCTACCACCTATAGTAAATCTGCTAGACTTTTAAAATTTATATGCAAAATATTTTTTATAAACTTTTTCACGAATATTACTTAGCAATATCTTATTCAATACTCGTTATAAAAATCGACTTTTTTCTTAAATTTTCCTTGTTGTCTGTTCTAAATTGCAATAGTTCCGTTGCACACATTTTAGAATTCTACCAAACATCTCCAATAACAGTTCGTCGCCAAACTATTGCTCTCATTTTAAATAGTTTTTCAATTTGTTAGAGTTGCCTCATGAGAATGCGTGTATTTGCAGCCAACTTAACTCGCCTGCACTAAAGCAAACTTCACTTTTATGTACTGTGCACATCCGAAGGCCGCAGGAGAAGCTTTGAAGTACACACATACTGTTATGTAAAGTACAAATATATTATGTAATTGTGTAGGTGGTAGCATTGATAGTGACAGGCGAGTTTAGCGCCGCAACACAGAGTGCAAGACAGAAAACTCAATTCAATTTGTTATAAGTACACCATACCACAGTAGTGGGGAGAAAAAAGTGTAAAGGAAAAATAGAAGTGAAAGAAAGAAGCACGCGGAAGTTGAATGGAGGCACAAATGAAGCAAACTGCATTCAAAATAAAATAAATTAAACAACGGACGTGCTGCAAGGCGATGAATATTGCATGAAAAATCGAAAAAAATACAGACAAAGTGTAAATGTGAAAAATTAAGAAAGGGAGCAATGGCTGCAAGCTGAAAGTATGGTATTTGCAGAAGTTATAAGAAATTATAAGAACTTTTTGTTGAAACAACGGCTTTAATGTATTAATGTGGTGTCAATAAATTGCTTTAAGAAGAAAAGCACTTTTAGTATTATATTGATTTGTCGATTTATTTATACTCTAACAATATTTAAGTCAAAAATTGTAAAATGGTTGACAGACGCCTTGAAAATATGCTTCAACCGATTATTGATTACATCTTCCGATAATTATATAATCGATATTAAGAACTATCGGTAAAAATATAACATATAAATAGCGATTTTTTTGAAATTTTTACACTCTGTCGATATCTAAAACAAAAATTGTAGAGTGGTATTGGGAAAATGATTGATAAACGCCTTGAAAATATGCTTCAACCGATTATTATACACATCGTTCGATAATTATGTCATCGATAAGAAGTACTATAGCTAAAAACTAATGGTTGCAAAATGAAATAAAAATAAAATATATAATTTTATCATTATACATATATTATTCTCTACAGAATCTATTCTGAACATTATCCAGTCAATAGGTGATGCCTTTTGACCTCTAAATGGATAAGAGCAGAATGGAACGACGCTCAAATTAAAATAGAGGTACTTTGCAAGGAAGGTTTAAAGTAAATTTAGAAAAATATGGACGGGGTAAAGGTTTGTCAGTTACGCGATATCGATAGTATAGCCGCAAAGTCACTTAAAATTTGCGTTAATTGCAGGCATCTTAAGGTAAGACTACTCTTCATGGATTTAACAACAAAACTCTATCTAGTGCTTATTGGCCTATAACATTAACCTAACATTTATCATTACATATTTCCATTTTTTCCACATCAATAAAATTTAATTTTTAATGTATTTATTAAAATTGAAATTATACCGAATTACCACATTCCAGAGCAAATAAAAATTAGTATGAAAATCTCCACAGAAATTCACTAGTGTTGTTTGACAGTCAATACCAGTTACATACCAGTTATTTATACGTTAATAAATGGATTAGTTGGTAAAAATATTGAGTACATATATTAGATTGTCAAAAAAGTCTTGCGGTATTGTTATTTAAATTTTTTTTTTAATGACTCATGCCCAGCTCTTGACCGATGCTACGGCTGCTACTATGCCGGTCTCTTTCGACTAATTCAGCGATTTTATCGCAATTTTCGACGATAGGTCTTCCGGAGCGTGGCGCATCTTTGACCACCTCTACACCAGAACGAAAAAGTTGAAAACATCGTTGTGCGGTGGAAATAGAAACTGTATCGGGTCCATAAAATGCACAAATTTTATTGGCGGCTTGGGATGAATTTTTGCCTTTGCCTTAGTAATAACGTGTTAGCGCGTGAAATGAGCTTTCCAAAAAGGTATAGCATGACCCGATGCGACGAATAAAACTAGAAATACGCGCTCTCAGCGCCAACTAGCGAAAATACCGCAAGACTTTTTGGACAAACTAATATAACAAAGAATCGGAAAGAATTGCACTTCAATGTCATGTGACGTGCGGCGATGTGAGTCGAACACACAGCAGGTAAGCTGTCAAAAGCTTTCGACAGCTTGACAGAGCGAACTCTTCACTGTGCCTATTTAAGTGCGGTTGCTATATATACGAAAGGATACGTTAATTGTGACAATATCAGGCACTTATCGTATGACGGATGTAAGCTATATTTGCACATTTACATATATATTGGTGTTGTGCAAAAATATTGATGCAATGCTGCCTGTCAATTATAAAAACATTCTCGCCACAACTTGACCAATAAGTGTATTAAAATGCAAATTGTAGTTATACTCCAGATATGTGAAGGTTGGCAATATTTAGTAATTTTACTTTTATAAATATATTATGTGGGTGTATATAAAGAAACAGGAAGGAAACAACTTTTCTGATTTGGAAAATTCTCAACTTACTTTGCATTGAATAAAGGGTTCGTTTCACACACTCTAAATAAGCTTAACTGAACGATATTGCTGTTCGATTGATATTTTTTTTTTCTACACCTTTTGTTTCTTTCCAATGTCAGCTGGAGGAGTAGAAGTACTCCTAACACAGAGCGACATCGCTTTTTGTGGACTTTAAAAGCGACTTGATATATAATTATGATACTTCATTTAGTCCCTTGAACTGCGAAGCTCCTAGAGATGAAACTGTCATTAGGCTGGCAACAGTCCTGCAGTTTTTTCGAAACCGTGTGAGTAAAAGCATGTGTGGCTTTTTGACGACTTTCCTGATCTCTCTGTGTGGTTTTTCGGCATTTTCGGTGCTCTTATACGTGATCTTTGCGATGCTACACAGCCTTAGGACTTTCCATCACGTCTTGATATGTTTGTCCCTTACGGAAATTCCATTGTATACCTCGTTTTATCTTGTACTGCTTCGGTCGTGTGGCTACTGCCACTTATGCCAGTATTATCAGCTTTTTCCCTTCCCGTAGTTCCCTTGTGGCCTGAAACCCACTGGAGCCCACGCTTACCAGCAGCCACCACATCTAATGCCTGCCTGGCTCTAGAGGCATTCTCTTGCATAATGCAATGTGAAATTATTGCTTTAATTACCACCTGGCTGTCGACGTATATATGGATCCTTTTATGTTTCTTACTGCGTTATCTCAGTGGTTTTCCTGAACTCAAACACTTCCGCCTAGAAGATACTTCGGTATTCCGGAAACTTGAAGGATCACTTTACATTTTATATCAATTTATTTAGCTATACCTTCTTTCCATCGATTTCTTTTGCTTAAATTTGTGTATGCGTTTTTATGTTTGATTATTCAAAGTATAAACTTTGAGATATTTTGGTATATTTATATAAGATTTAGTTGGATTTCCTGTTGTTAGGTGGATTACATAAGGAATAAAAATATATAAAAATACAGGCTTCTCAGCCCAGCTCCTTCGCAAATCAATTAAGCGAATGGATTTTCCAATTACCTATGCACATACATAGGTGTACTATATAAGTATATACCTACTTAGTTGGATATTTTTGTACTATGCAACATGTAGCAACCTTATTTGCTAGCCACTTAATAAACATCTGCCTAAGAGCAGGTGTCTGTAGGTATCTATGTTTAGGTGTTAGCCATAAGCTTGCAGCTTATTTGCCGAACAACACAGCTAGCACATCAATAATCATACCATGTATCCATATGTACATACATATATATTTAGTTGTATACAGTCGATCTGTTGTTAGTCTCAGCGAGTTATTCATACTTGTTTATTATGATTTCCACAACACTTGGCTGTCAGTAATTGCTCCAAAGCACGTACATAAGGCATAATTGCGCCAAAGTTCAGCAAAAACTCGAGTAAACAACTGCAACAAATCAAGTTAAGACGAAAGAACAGCACAACACACCATATAGTATGCATATTTGTGTGTAATGCCTCAATAGTATAACGCACATAGACTGAAGAATAAAAAGCAACAGCGAAAGAATTATAATAAAACTAAGAACAGAAAGCAGAGAATTACAGCGAAAGCAACGTGGGCAATAAACGAGCACCAAGTTGGCTCCGGCAAACACAAATTCGGAATACATTTCCTGCTATTTTTGGCGTCTCGAACACCATTCCAGTGCTGAAGTGCAAAATAAGGAGAATATAAAAACATACAAACACATACATATCATACATATGTATTTATATATAATCATATGTATGTATGTATACTCAGGTCTGTTTCTTGTGTAGTCGAACTTTGCTGTCGACATGTTTTCGAAATGATTTAGCTGGTTTAGCTTTTAGAATAGAAACAGAAACAGAGGCAGAGACAGAGCTAGAAGAATGTGAAAGTTGCTGGAAAGCTTCTAACATGAATAAATGTATATTAGTTGCTTAGTTTTACGGCGTCAGCGACCGGAACGGCGCCTTCTATATAAAATTCAAGAGTTACCTTATCTGTCATTTTGGCAATTATAACGGGTTTCTAATAAGCAAGCAAGAAATGTGAGTACATACCTGAAAAGAGAAGAAAAAATAAATAAAATTTAATTAACATTTTTAATAATTTTAAAATTTTATAATATTTATAATATTTATGGTAAATATTGGGTAGTCGAAAAAGTCTTTTCGTATTTCTAATCAAATTTCAACTTCACAATAAAATTATAATAATAATACAATTTGTTAAAATATTAAAAAAAAAAAAATCTCAGCAACATTAACACACCAGAATTCATACATTAAAACTATTAAGCAATTTATCACTTCAAAATCCATAAAAATCGACACTGAAAAATCTGCAGCGTCAATACTAATCGACTCTGCTCTTTCTCAGCTTCACTTCGTTGCTGTAATGTCACGTTTTTTACAGTTTACTCAGCTACTTATGCGCTTATAGACTTAAAGCGCGTAGTTACTGCTGAGAACCACTGCATTCCCCACATTATTTGCTGCTTAATATTTCACATCGCCATTAAATCCAAATTGTACTGCTTATTGGCACTGCAGCGCCACATTATACAGCTGCCGCAACATAGTAAAAGGGTCACGTGTGTGCAAAAGTGGCACTACCCACCAAACACGAGGTGTCCAAATTGGTAAAAATGCAATTTTCAAATATAAAAACAAAAAATAAACAGTTCGAAAGTAAGTGCCAAGAGAATTGTATGATTTCTTGAAAATATTTAAATATTCTAAAGATTTGTTAATACGAAAAATTCGAGATTCTCTCTCTACTAGAATGTACACTGTAAGCCAACTAGCGGTTAAGTTATCGGTTAGTGATCCAGAAGAACTATACAAACAGTTCCAAAGAAAGGCGAGAGAATTAAATATGATTTCATTTAAATATTCTCAACTTTTGTTAATCCGAAAAATACAAACTTTTAACTGATTTAAAACGTACACTATAAGCCACCTAACGGTTAGATTACCGATTAGTTACCCAACAAAACTACTAGACGTTTTGTCTAGACGTGTCCCAATTTGTAATTCCAACCGAAACTGCTCAGTAGGTGTGATTGCTTATCGCTTTATGAGAAAGGCATTATGAGTTAAAGCATGTGTATAGGTTAGTTTCCGCGCCAAATTTTGGGAACATATAGAGCTTCGGTAGCAGTGATGTGCTGGGTATTTATTTGAAATCGGTAATCGATTCGACAAAAATGATCGATTAGATTTTATAAGGGATTCTATTTAGCAACTCACAAAGCTAATGCCCTGTGCTGGTTTACAAAACTTTATATTCGCTCTATTTTGGAAAATAGGTCTTTCTTAGTTTCTTGCAGATCACCTATTCTTTGATATTATCTTTAGATATAATCTAAATATTCTGTTATCTACAGCACGTTCTACAAAATTTCATATCATAATCCTTTTTCCTACTGGGTACTCCCATACAAGTGTTAGTCCTTCAAGCATTTCGAGTGCATTCACAGAGCTTATTTTCAATGATGCTTGGAAGCGTTGCTTTTTTCTACTCACAACTTTGCAAATGGAATTTCAAAGGGACATAAAGTAAAAGAAAAAAAATTGGAAGTTGCATTCTTTTCTTATTTTCGTTGCAAATGGTTTTCGTAAATAGAATTTAATGCGGAATACAATCAGTTGACCATTACGCTATTTTTGGTAAATAGCACACTTTTGTGAGGTTGAGAGGTCAAGCTGATGATTTTAAAACGAAAGGTGCCAGCCTTTACGAAATCATTGCAACTTCCTCTTGCAGTATATAACACAGTAATATTTTCATATCAACTCTGAGAGAAATACCTTCGAATTCGGTCTTGTTAGCTTTCTACACATTTTCAACAAAAACATACTTGATATTTTTTAGGGAACCTTAGGTGGAAAGTTGCGTTATGCTCTACGACCTATAATCTAGTAAGCTCTTAGGGAAGCGATGCTAAATTTCTGCACTAGAAAATCCAAACCATTTACTGCAAAGGCACTGATGTCATCCTCAAAATTTCATAAAAAGTTCCCACCAATACAAAAAGAACTTTAGGGAGTACTTGTCCTCAACTTGATGCACCATAAGTTCTACTTTCTTCATGCTACACAAAAAAGCGAGGGAAATGAATGTGGTGGTGAACGGGCACAAAGCGGAACCTCTCCGGTCGTCAAATAAACAGCCAGTGCATACGCGACGTCACAGTTGATAGTCATAACATTAAAGTGAGAGATAATTTGGTCTATTTGGAGCCAGAATCAACAACATCAATAATCTTAGCCTTGAAATCCATCTCAAAATCACACTTGCCAAAAGGTGCTACTTTAGACTGAGTAGGCAATTGAAAACTAAAGTTATCTCACGACCAAATCCAAACTCTACAAATCGCGCACCATTGCTGACGTGTTATACGATGGAGAAGTATGGATGATGTCGTCACCAGGGGTTTTCGTGAGAAAAGTTTTGATGACGATTTATGGTCCCTTGAACATTGGTGATGATGAATAGCGCAAACGATCGAACGTTGTACGAGTTATACGACAACACTAACACTTCAGCAAATAAGTCGTGTGAATGGATGAAAGCATGCTTACTTTAAAGGTGTTCCATGCGGTACCCGCTGGTGGAAGCAAATGAAGAGTAGGAGGTCCTCCGTTCGATTAAAACCTCAATTGGAGAGCAACTTGGTTATGCTTGGTGTCTCATCTTATGAGATAAGCTTTAAATATCGGAAAGATTAGTGAAAACAATTTAGAAATATATTTAAATCTAAGAAAAGTGAAAGAAGGAATGGTGCCAAAATCACCCAAGTTTTTACAAAAAAACAGCGTCGCGTTAACGTCTGTGAAACAATGCTTTCCGACTAGCAGGATGTCACGAAACGTATTATTACTGGCGTTGAGTTTTAGTCTTATGCTTGCGACCCGGAAACACACGATCAATCAGCCTAATATCGTAGCAAAGGTGAGCCGAAGCTCAAACCTTGTCAAAGCAAGTTAAAAGTCAAGGATATGTTGATAGTTTCTTTGTGATTATCGAGATGTGGTGCATTCGAATTCCTTCCGATCGGGCAAACTGTCAACAATGAAGACTATTTGAGTGTTATGCGTCGTCATTCCTAAAAAGAGGCCGCATTTATTTTTCGTGAGTTTTTTGTCAACCAATATCGTGCCATAACTACTGCATTCGTCTGATTTAGCTCCGTGTGACTTCTGACTATTCAGCAAACTCAAGCGATCAGTCGGGAGAAACCGGTTTAGTCAATTGAATACATTAAACATGAATCGCTAGCGTATTGAAGACTATTCCGGAAATTGATTTACAGGATTGGGAAAAAAAAACTTTGGTACAGGTGATTGTGGCCAAAAGAGACCACTTTGAAGGGGATGACATAAAATAAGAATTTGAAAATTATGACCATATTCTTACTTTTTTTTGCTCATAGTAGTATATTACTTTACATGTGGAAGAAATGTGGTCTTATCTTTCGCCAGTGAATTTGAGGTTAGTTCATATTTTCCATACGAATACCAATCTATGGAAGTAAACATTTGAAAAAATGCCTCAAAGGCTTTGAAAATTGAAAAATTCTTGTGAACTCATACGCACCTACACTTATATATGTATGTATTGTATATACCTATATATAACCATATCCTCTTTCCATCAGCTTGTTTGTGTGGCCTTACACCACTACATAGGCACGTAAGACGCCAGCATTTTTGTAAACAATCAGTGCTGATTTCCATTGTTTGCATAATCAACTTGAGTCAAATAAAATTTTGCTGCAAAACGATAAGTAAAAACACCAACAAAAGTCTGTTGAAATCAAGAATTTGTGGTGTAGAGCACTCGAGCACACATGTTTGCATGCGGGAGTGTTACTAAGCGGCAGTGTGTGTGGTAAATATTTGCTGTGTTTACATAACGCATGCGTTTTCGATTTGACTAGTCTTGAGGTCTAATCATAGATACATACATATGTATATTTGCACATATGTACTAAATCTGGTTATGCAAAAATTTGTTGCCAGCGCCCCACTGTGCAGCACAGCAGCCCAGACCAGCGCACACTGCATGAGTGTGGGGTCTCAGCCAACCCACAATGCCGTTTATTATACTTCATTTAATGGGCACTCGAGTGTTAGAAAAGAGAGACTTGAAAAATAAAATATATGAAAAATTACAAAACCAACAAAAAAAAAAATATGTAAAAAATTTGCGAAAAACTTCAAACTGCTGCGTTACAAGCGCGCTGTAGGTGTCTGCTGTTTTATGGCAACAACAATTTCGAAATTACTGGATTTAATTGAATTTGCCTGGCAGCCATTGGCATGATATTTGCTAAACTAGCGTAAACGGAACTCCAAATGCACTGCGTACGGATGTGTGTGTGTATAGACAAATACTTTTTTTTCCTTTTTTTAGTTTTTGCTATTCTAAATTTTCGGTATAGCCATACATACATGTGCATGTGTGTATTCCGCACGTTGTTAAGGCGACTTGATTTTTTGTTTTCAGCCAAGAAATCTGATTTTGTGCGGAAAGCAATTTGCGTTGTTCGAAAATTCATACAAACATGCACACATACATATCTACATAGTATATTTATGCGAATTTATTTATTTCAAGTTCATTTCTATGCGGTATTTTCATTTTCTTTATCTGCTCATGTGCGAAATATAATTTCAGTATTTACCCAACTCTTGAAATGTTTGCATACCAAATTGTATTGCTTTCTTTTTATGTTCTTCCAAGTTTTCTTTGGTGTAAATCGTTAAATCATGAGCTTGTTTCCACAAAAGTTAATTGCGTTATTTTTTTTCAGTGTTAATAATTAAATTTTTATTAATTTTTCTCAGTGTAATTATTTAAATTTGTGTTTATTTTTCTGAGTGTATTTACTTAAAATTTTAATTTCTTGTTTTATATATTACTAAACTTTTTTTTGAAAATTAACACCATATTCGCTGTTCAAAAATTATAAAACAGTTTTGCAAAAAAAAAAAAGTTTGTCGAAACTTGGAATTTATTTATTATTGCTTGCTTTATTACTATTGCTACGAAAACTATAAAATTTATTATGTACACGATTTTGCAGTGCAACATTTGCGCATTGTTGGATTTACGAGTTTTGGCACTCGTCACTCGAAACGAAAGATTCACGCTGATTATATACATAAACAAAGATGAGTCAGGCGAAAGTGAATTTTCACGTTTTTGAGCAATTAAACTAACATTTCTAAGTTAGAGTTCTAACGTTAGAGTTATAGAAATATAAACTGGCCCAGCTAAGAGTAATCACTTCCATATGTATGATTTGCTGTGATATTATCGAAATTTTAAGGGGTTATGTACAGTTAGAATTAAAAAAAAATAAATTTTTTTATTTTATTTTCTCAATGTACATAATATATAATTAAGAATACACATACAAAAATTCATATCGTTCCAGTGAAAATTTTCGAAGTTACAGGCAAATTTGAAAAGGCGTTTCAGAGTAGTTGGAGGTACAAAGCCAAACTTTAAACGCGTTTTTCTTAAAATGGTGTTTTCGAATTTTTTCTGACCAATTTGAGCTAACAATTCTAAGTTTACGGTAGAGTTATAAAGCGCAAGCGCCTGGAACGATATTCTCCGTAAAAATTTTGGTTTGTAAAGCAGTTACTGTAAAATGGTTAAAATATGTAATATCAGTCTACAATTCACCAGTTTTTGAACCCATTGGGAAAAGCAAGTTTGTTTCATAACAACCTGATCTTAGCAAACTTGTCTTTAGCAAAGGTTTTGAAAGCAGCTAACTTTGGTTAAGGGGTTACATGGGCATACTCGAAGAAAATGCGGCCTATTCTCAAAAAAAAATTTTTTCCCCTATAAAAAATGTTATTTTTATTCAAACTTTTTATTGTTCTCAAGATACAATTTTCAAGGAAATATATACAAAAATCAGCCCTTATGACGTCATTTCCGGCAATTCGTCGGTGAAAAGGTATCACAGCGTCAGCGTTGACAGTAGAACTTCTTATCAAATTATGTGATGTGAAAAGAAAAAAATACGTGTTCTAATTAAGAACGGCTATAACCGTGCAAGTGGTCTCTATGCCAATAAAGAAAAAGAGGAATTTAGCTCATAAACGTAGAAAAAATAAAGAAAAATGTCAAAATTGTGTTTTTGACAGAAGGTTTTACGAAAAAATGCAAATTGTGGTGTGCTTTTCTCGATGTTCTTTTATGTTGTTTTGTATAGTTGTATTTCAAAACAAAATCCTTCGTTCAAGGGCTTGCAAAAATACTTTTTTAAGATGTTTTTGATTTACTTCAGCCAAAAACATTAAAATTCAGGATTTATATTGAAGAACGCAAATATGTGCAATTTTTCTTTATATATATTTGTATCTTACTGTTTGTTTGAAAACTTGCATTATTCAAAATATTAAATCTAAGGAAATACCAGACATTATATTAGATGTATACAGTAAAAATTAAAAAAATTTAAAAATAAAAACCGAAAATAAAAATGCCGCAGCAAAACATGAGAATATATTTTATGGGAAATGACTAAAAGCCTTAGCAGGGGACAATTCTGACACATTTCTCTGCGCATTAATTATGTGTGAACAAAATCAGACAAAAGCCATTAAAAAAATTTAAATGCCAAGTTATGGAAATGAAAAGCTTTTTATTGGAGATGACAAGGCGATTAAAAATGTAAAACAAAAGCGAAAATATTCAAAATATGCCTTAATGCATAAAGAGCGACGCAATTTCGACAAGAAACTCAAGTGAATAATAGCAAAACAAAATGAAGAGAAAATTTTGCAGTAAGATATAGAGAATATTTTGTATTTTCACACAAAACTAACTTTTAATATGAAAAGACTGCACTCGGTAAATTTTCTCAGGCCACAGGTCACGACTGTTAATAATAACGCTGTAGAAATAACAAGTATTCGCGGTTGGATAGAGTGTTTTAGAAGAGTGTTTGAGCAAGCCGCTTTTCTTTTTTTTATTATTGCTTTGTTTTTAAGTTTCTTAATTTAATTTTTTTTTTAGTTGTTTGCTTTCCGAGTTGATCGAAGCGAAAGAAACGCTTTTTATTTCATAAATCAAGACTGTCACTTTAATGAATATAACGGCTACTATCATTATACGTTTCGGTGACGGGCAGAAAACAAAAAAATGTTTATGAAGTTTTTTTGCTATTTTTTTGTTTTTTAGTATAAAAGTTAGTTAGCCAAAAATACTGCTGAAGAGATTATCTCTTAATTTATAAACATAAATAAGAATATTCATACTTATTGCCATGATCATAATTTGCAAAAACGAACTTTTTATATTTCTACTCGTATAGACAAGAATTGAGGTTATGCCTATGGTTATGTTACTGCCTATCGCACCACAATGTTTCAACGCGATAAAACTTCTGCTGATTTGTACTTTATTACATCGTTTCGATTGTATCGAATGCTCCTCATACGCTCACACGTTTTGAAGGATAAAATTGGCTTAGTCGTATCTCACTTGTCGAAAATATGGTATAAAATTAAAAATGAGAATAGTCTGACGGAACTTAAATTATTATTGTATGAAAAAATTTTCAATATATAACTATTTAATAACCAAAACTGCGGTCAACTATAACCAATATATAACCATTTCATAACCAAAACTAAAATGTTGTTTCATTATGACCGGTTCTTTTATATTGCATTTCTCTCGCCTGTCAACTTATGAAACGTGATGTCTGATGTATTTTGAATTTTAGATGCCGATAAATAATAGTATATATATTTTCAGACTTGCGATTGAATATAATCTCTTATGACGACAAAACTTCAGAAGGTTTGCGCTTTGTCGAAAACACTTACAGATGATTTACGGTATAAAAAGTATTTGGTGTAAGACCGGAAATGAGCAATAGTCTGTATTGTCTCATGTAAAGCCTTTCAAATATCTTTCAAGGAGAAAATACTCCTGCACTCTCTTTAACTACAGAATTTGTGGGATTTTGAGAAACGCTATGTCTTTTTTCAAGAAAAAGTCCACAATCAACGTCGTGAAATAAGAACACAAAAAATTTACCAAGAAACACACAAAAATATACGTTACGTGAATATTTTTGTGCATAACTGTATGCTAGTTTTCCACAACCTGTTTTGAATCGGAAGATTATGGGTCTACACATCTCACTCTTATTGAAATAAGCTATGATATCAGCAGTAAGCTGCATTCATATTTAATCATTTATCCATTTACATAATAACAATGGAAGTCTATGGAGATGAGCTCATACCAATTGATTATTCCACAAGCAAAATTTGTCACAAAAATAGCTCGGGCCATAGAAGAAATATAAAAATAAATTATTCAACTATTGATTAAGGCAGATGAGAGCAAGAGTGAACGAAGTGTAGAGAGGCATACAGACATACTATGTACGCATAAAGTATGGGTTGTAAATAGAGATATTTATTATAAATAGATTTCGATTTAGAAGCGAGAGTTTTAAGGAAAAATAGAGAAATTTGCAAATAAAAAAAATAAAATTTAGAAAAACTGAGAGCTGGAAAAATAATGTTGAAATAAATATCTTCAAGAGTATGTAGTAACTAGATTTCGAAGCGAGAATTTCAAAAGAAAAGCTATAAAAATAAAAAAAAAATTGAGAATTTGAAAAACAAAGTATGTATATGTATAAATGTTCTAGATTATGTAGCAGAATTAATAAAAAGCTTCAAACCAAAAAATTGGGAAACAATCAAAAATAGAGAACTTGAAGTATATAGTAGACATGAAAGGCAGAGTTAAAAAAATCAAGAAACCGAGAAATTGAAAAATAAA
>NW_017537057.1:418263-431608 GCF_001853355.1 Bactrocera latifrons
AAATGTTCTAGATTATGTAGCAGAATTAATAAAAAAAAAAAAACCAAAAAAAAAAAAAAAAAAAAAAAAAAAAAAAAAAAAAAAAAAAAAAAAAAAAAAAAATTAAAATAAAAAAAATCAAGAAACCGAGAAATTGAAAAATAAAGTTTATAAAAATGCCTAAGATATAACGATTTCATATGTATCATTCATTAAAAAAAATTATAAAAAAAATTAAAAAATATGAGACAGAATTTAAAAAAGTGTTGAAGTAAAAATCATCAAACCGATAAACGAGACCATTTCTGAACTATTTTTGCAATCGTTTTGAAGTTTCCTCTGACTAAAAAATTCAAAACATTTTTCTTCACACAACTAACAAAAGAGCTCCAACATATCCACTACGCACACACACACACATACAGCACACAAGTCAATAATGCTATTTATATACTTTTCACTTGCAATTTTCATCATCTTTTGTGTCTGTTATTATTCCATTAAGAAAATAAATAGCCAACAAGCTGGCTGCCAGTGCAAACAACAACAAATCTGCAAAGACGAGGACAAAGTTTGCAAATTATTGACCGAGTTACGTACATACATATGTGGCAATGTATGCCAGAAAAAATTGACATAAGCCAGAAGAAAAACAAACAACTGATAGTAGAACAGCAATACAACAAAAAGAAAAATAAAAAAAAATATGAAGATGAAAAATGTCACACTCGGGACTGAAAAGATACATCAGTTGACAGGTGTAGACGCGACCAAAGTAAGAGCATAAAAACTAAAGAGTATACAATATACAGAGCAAACAAAGAGAACTACGTTGTGAGAAAACACGCAAAAATAAACAAAACAAAAAAAAAATGGGAAAAATCTGAAAATTCCTACTAAACAAATATACGGACAAAGCGAGTACAAAGTTTATGGCAAAGTGTAGCAAATGTAAAACATGTGTAGGCAAATAATAATATCGTCTTTCCAAGGCAATAGTCATTTGCGCGGAAGACTGCAACGATATGTGTGAAAAACCGAAAGTAACTAAAGACAATTGCGAGGTTGTGTTGTTGAACTGGAAAATACGAGGCTATTTAGCACCTGAATGGCTAAATTGATAGCAGGTAGCTGAGCGGGGAGCGCAAAAACATCGCATGGCGAGCGAAAGAGCGTCAATGCTGTAGCTGAGAGCGTTTGTATGCAATAAAAGAGCTTGAAAGCAGAGCGCGCGTGTTTAGTTAGAGACTGCTGAAATATTTGGTAGTCAAAATATTTACTTCATATGAAAAGTTTACATGGAGAACATAGAGATTTCCTGCCATGATCAGCACTTGTGCGATAAAATGCGCTATAAAATAGTAGATACTATACGAACGTGGAATACTGGGAGTTTATTATGTAAAATTATTACCGTGAGTCGCAGAAATACACATTTTGCTTTAGTAATTTGAATGAAGTGGGAATTTTAGTTGTTATTGTTGAGTAGTTATTTGCTTTATATATAAATGAAAGACGAAAAAAGAGCTTTACGTCTAGAATTTTTGATTAAAAGCAATTATTAGTTTATAGAAGTCTTAGAAATTGCAGAATTCGTACCAGCTTTATTTTAATAAAATTTTAAGTTGTGTGAAGATAATTTTTGGTCTACATATTTGTTTGATACCCTCAACAAATCTGAAGAAAAAGTTTGCTTCTGATGTGCTAAGCGATCCCCCACACAAATTTCCATCACGTATAGCTATTTTTGTAATTTTTGTAAATTCTGGTGGTTTGACAACTACACTCCTTTACTACAACATAAAAAATCATACGTGTTGGGAAGTTTTTACTTTCATTTTCGGTTTTAGCAACACAAGAAACAAACCTCTTCGACATGAAAATCGCAAAGTAACTGTAAAGTACTAGCCACACAAACTGACCCATCAATATCAAGTTTTTATATGGAAAACTTTTTTATTTGACACGATATCTTCATAAAATTTGGCATGGATTATTACACAAGGCAACGCTATAATCTCGAAATATATTATTCAGATCGGGCCACTATACCAGCACATAGCTGTCATACAAACTGACCGACCAAAATCAACGTAAGGATCGTTTAATACCCTTTTAAGTTATAAAAAAGGCACACGTGTAGGGTATTATAGCTTCGGTTCAGCTAAAGTTAGAACTTTTTTGATTTTAACTTCAACTTGCAGCAAAACATTAAATGACATTACAATAACTCGTCTGATTTTAACTGAGTCAACATGAATAACACATATACTGTCTTAATCTGTGTGTGTGTGTGTACTTGATTATTGTTTGTACCACATGCACATATTTATTCCCCTCCTATTTAAATCCACAAATATTTATTTAAGAAGACAATTGGCCGCCTCCACCGCCTTCGCCACCTTGGCTTCTTTGTGTTGCTGACTAAATGCTCGCATACAAGCCTGCCTGATAAGGAAAGGCACACAATTAAAGTTGCCTAAATACATAACATATGTAAATCTGTAAATACATATGTATGTATGTATGTGAGCATAGCGTGCATTAAAGAAGCATGAGCCAAAGCAGTAAAATAATAAGAAAAATGGAATCACCACCCTTCTTGACACGTTTCCGCGCCCAAACAAAAGACAATACATATTTACATAGCAATGTTTGTATATATAAATATATTTTTTGGAGTATGGCGTATGCCTTTCAGGCGGTTGAACGAATTAGTGGCATTTAAACAAATTTTCGTGCCACAGCTGGCAAACAGAAGGCGCTGACAATGGCGAGTAAATGAACGAAGGGCTTCTAAATGAAATGAATTAATGTGGCATACTGCATTTAAAAGCTGCTAAACAAATAAAAAAGGGAAATACATTTTTTAAAACAAAAAATAAATATGTAAATCAGTCTGTGCATGCGTGAGTAAATGTTGCGAGAGGCAATTGATGGCAAGAGTATGCAGCGAGCAGGTCTAAAAATGCCTCAAGCGCCCACACATATGCTACACACAAGCACACATACACGCGTTTATGCATGCCGCTGTGCGGCCTCGTGTGCATATTTTGGTTGTGGTTCGCTTGTGGCACCACCAGCTGTTGATGTTATCAGCCTTTCGACGTACGCTGATTGCGCTTGACGGCACTGCAGTGTCTTTGGCGCGTGCGCCAGCCGCCTTACTGTGCAGTTGCTGTACATTTGTTGTTGTTGCGCATTTTTTACATGCTCCGCTATTAATTGCCATTATCGGATTTTTTTGTGCAGTAAACTGCAACCGCTGCGGTTTGTTATTGTTGTTGTTAACATTTGTTGCGGGTGTCTGACAGCTGGTTTTGATGTTTCATTTTCAGTTTTTGTGTTTGTTTTTGTTTGTGCTTGCGGCTTTTACACTTGTCATAAATGCACTTTGCCTATAAACATTAATTTTTTGCTGTTGTTACTTTAACGGTTTGTTTTATTTTGTTTTTGTAACGGTACAGGCTTCATGATAAAGTTGTCTTGAAGTTTGAGGAAGCTTAACGGCAACAGCTTTGTTGTAACCAAGTGAGGAAGTGGATAGTTTATAAGGGATTTGTAGAATTTTTAACCAAAAATATCGTCAGCTAAAATGCAACATAGCGTATCATAAAAACAAAACACAAAAATTGCTGTCAGATATAATAACCAATATATAACCGTTTTATAACCAAACCTCCAATTGTGTTACAAAATAAGTGAAATATAATAACCAATATATAACCGAAACTCAAACCATTAGGTGTGCATGGTAACCAATATAACAGCATTTTATAACCAGAACTCAAACTTTGTTTCAATATTAGTGGTTTCTAATAAATCGCGGTCTTTTCCGAAGATGTAAATACCAAATTTTTGCGGTGAAAGCTCTAGTGATAAGGCATTAGTCATCTTGGAAAATGTTACCCTTTATGAAATTTGAAGCCATTATTGGTCTCTGGAAGCAATCGGCGGAGCACCGGTCAAACGAGTGTCAAACGAGTGGAATCATCACTTGATTGGTGAAATCTGTTAGAGATCGAATCGTATCAAAACATGGCAAACTGTTTCTGACAATTCTGTCTTGAAAGGTTATGTAGTTTTCATCTAAAATTAAGTTTTTGTATGGAAAACATTTTTATTTGACAAGATATCCTTACGATACATACCTTTTCACCTAAGACAGCGCTACAATCTCCGCAGCAATTGTTTCGATCGGACTACTATAGCATATCGCTGCCATACAAACTTGTCAATGAGAATCAAGGCCTTGTATGATAAACCCTTTTGGTAGCCAAGATATCCTTATGAAATTTGGCTTATATTTTTTTCCAAAATAGTCTTACAATCTCCAAACAAATTGTTCCGATCCGGCCACTACAACATATAGCTGTCATACAAACTGACCATTCAAAATCGAGATACAAATCTTTTCATACCCTTTTATGATATAAGAAATGCACTTGTGAAGGGTATAATTATCACATTCACTTCATATAAATCTCGTACTTGAAACAGCACTGCAATTTAGTCAGCTACTGTTATCACCAAACTTCAGAAATTTTCATAAAATTCACGCTTTGAACTTTCATTTCCAGCGCATAAAAGCTCCAAAAGTAAAAAATTGGCACCTGGTAAAAGTCACCAAATCCACTGGTGTTTTTATATTGCCAAGGAAACATAACTTGTTCCAAAGGCAACAATTGAACAACAGTGAAATGCCCACAATGCGGCTTATAAGCGCGTTTGAGGCGAACCACCGACAAACAAGGCGCATAAAACTCATGAATACATACAAGTATATGCATGATTATAAAGTTAGGCGTTTGATAGCCCACTTCCTTATTAGTGAGCAGTGACAATTTGCGTCAAGACAGAAGCGAAAAAAAACGAAAATAAAACAAGCGAAAAAAAATTTTAAAGAAATGAAGTGAAATGAAGCGCAATGAAAAACTTTATAATAGCCGCGGTAGAGAAATTGCAATAAGGCTGAGCACATAGTGGGCATAGTGGACGGCAAATCATTAGCCTTTAGTACATATCAAGTCGTATAGCAATAAAAATCACATATGACTTGCTTTATCTTATGCTATTGAGTGTTGCTCTTTTGGACTCCGCTGCTTCACTCTGTGCACAGCCTTAGTCAGCAGTTTCAGCGGCAGCTGCGTCCGCTTGCTGTGTGGCATAAATTCGGTGCCTTATGCGCCGCTGAGCAAAAACCGAAAGTAATGAAAATATATAAAATGTGTGCAAACTTTTTAATTGACAGTTTATGGGCGCACCGTTGATGCTTATTGGCGAAGCTAACTAGGCACTTCAGGCAGTCAAAAAAAAAAAAACAAAAAAAATTATAATAATAAAAAACACGCCACGTAATTTTACGTTTGTCACCCATAAAGCAGCAGATGACACAAACAAGTTTTCTTTTTCTTTGCGGTACTCTTACGCATACATAGATGTATGTATACATGAGTGTAATTATTTCTTCAAAAGTCAAAAGTTTGCGATGTGTGTGAACGGGCGGAAATGGTTAGTGAAAGTGCTGCTGCCAATTAAAAATAGTAATATTCACACACAAGGCAGCAAATAAAATGTAAAATGTTAGAAAATATGCTACAAAAGCATTAAAGCTTACTTAAAGTTTACGAAAAAAGCGGAGACAATAACATTAGAATTAATTGAAAAAACTTTTATGAATTAAGAAAACATTTTCTGGTTTTACTTGACTTTGTCAGTTCACATGCCTAACTGTGTATGGTGATTAGCAAAAGTGATTGGCAGATTTTGGTGTGGCGGTCGGTAGTTGACTTGTTGTTGTAGGAAATCGGTCTAATGGCGAAAGCTTTTCTAGTTCTGCTTTGATGTGTGACGCTCACTTTCAACTTTAGTTTTTTTTTTTTTTTTTTTTGTTTCTGTATAAAAATATTTAATAATTTTCTCAGAAAAAATTCTGGGAAAATTGCTTCTTTCGGCCTTCAAAGTATAACCCCTTAAATGAACAGTCGATTCGGCGCCGTTTGCAGTAACTCAGACTGACGTAGGAACGACTTGGTACATTTTACGTCGAGATCTCCAATTGAAAGCATACAAAATAAATACAGCGATATCGCTTCTTTCGACGGACTCTTGAAATGTTCCATGAAGATCCCACGTTTGGTTCAATGGGTATGTAAACAAGTAAAATTGCAGCACTTGGGACCCGAAGGAATTCAAAAGCTGCCATTTCATCCAGAAATTACAACGGCCGGTGGAATCCTCGGTAAATATTTCTTTAAAAATAATGGCGGCGATAACGTAACTGTCAATGGTAACTATTTGATGTTTGAAATTGAAGCTCGTGATCTCGACAACATTTGATTTCAAGACGACGGCGCCACTACCCCACATCGCATAAATCAATGGAGTTATTCAGGAACACTTCCGTGAGCAGATAATTTCACGTTTTGGGCCGATCGATTGGCCACCAAGATCATGTGTTATCATACCGATAAACTTGTAAACTTTTTCCTGTAAGAATATATGTATAAACCTGAAGTTTATGCGGACAATGCCGCTATTCGATTCCGGTCTTGAAGCAAAATATTACACGTGTCATTCGGCAATTAGCAGTCGAAATGCTTGAACGAGTCATCGAAAATTGGGCTCAACGGATTAACCATCTGAGACATAGCCGCCGCCAACAGTTGAAAGAGATAGTCATCAAAAAATAAGTGCCAAGGAATGTTCTTTCGAATGATGATAAACATTTGCCATTAAATTTGAAGTTTCTGTGTTTTTTCTTAAAAAAAAAAAAAATACAAGTAGGAAACCTTAAAATGGAGTTTACTATTGTAGTATGCACATAATGATCACATACGAATATGTAGTAATATAAATAAATATGATAATAAACCTTCTTATCTCACCGCGTCTACAGATTTATGCCAGCAATTGCCCTCACTAAAGTCACCGTCATCGTCATTGGCAACCGAAAGCAATTTACTACACGCTGACACGCATAAAACGCGGAAAGAGGCTTAGAAGTTGGCTAACGAACGAATAATAGACAAATAAAGATTAACGCAATAACAGGAGAAAGTCGACGGTGGAGAATAACAACGATAATAAGAACAACTAAAACGAGAAACACTCACAAGTTGGCCGGCAGCGTGTAAAAAGCGACGCTGAATATGTCCTACAAAATTTTTAGATACTTTTACACAAATTTTATATGTACAGATAGTTACAAAAGTAAGAAAAATGTCGCCAACGCTTGCATAGTAACGTCATCACTTTTCACGGTCATTCGCCGAGGGCAGTTCAGAAGTAGACGCCCCGCTGTCGTTGCATTAGAATAACAACTAAAAATTATAATTCAGCAAAGCGTATATGTACTTGGCAGCGAATTTTATACCGCCTATGAGCCACCATGCAGTGAATTTAGATTGTAACGAACTAGTGACGGAGTAGTACATTTGAGGTTACTTGGTGTTGTGAATATTATTTGAAGTTTTATAGTTTTTGTGAAACAGTTATGCAGTAAATTGCATTTGAGAGAGACTAGTGACCGACTAGTACATTTCGGGTTACATGGGTTTATGTATATTTTTGATTTTTATTTAGTTTTCGAGTATCTGTGAACCATTTTATTTTTTTGATTGTGAGAGACTAGTGACCGAATAGTGAATTTGGGGTTAGTTGGTTTAATGTGTATACATATTTTTGATTATTAATTTAATTTTGGAGTATCTGTGAACCTCGTTACTGCACAACTTAACATGCGAGAGACTAGTTACAGGCTAGTACCTTTAGGGTTAGTAAAATTTATGATTATATTTTTGCTTCTATTCATAAATGTAATCCATATATGACACTGATTTTGTTAGCCCAAGCGAATCTACCAGTTGCACACTACATTTATCGCTGCTAGGTTCACAGTTGATATAGTCGGCGTCACTTTTAGGACAAGTTATGTTTGTAAAAACTACTCTTACTTCTAAGAGCATCTTCCAAACGCATCGTACAGCGGTTTACACACAGATACAGGTAGCATACATAAGCATAAACACCTATATATGCATGCATGTTGTTTTGTATGTACCCGCAGTGAGGTCAAGTTACTCACTTCTATTGTCACTAACCGGCTTAGTGAGCGCATTAAAGTCGCTAATGCGTCTTTGGTAAGGTGCAGTGGATAATACAAGCACAATAACAATAACAAAGGACAAAAGTGGCTACAATGCCAAGTGCGGCAGCGCAGCGTCTGCTTGCCGCCAAACATTCCAGAAGCTGAAGGAAAGAAGAAGCAGCAGCAAACAGTAGCCAAAGGGTTAGCAGCTATTGTTATTGTTATTGCACTTGGATATGCACATAATTGCAGATGCAATGACGCTGATGACGGCGTTGACACTGTTTAATGCTCACAGTGCTGACGCGTCGCTGTTGATGATTATGCGTTAGCGCTAAGGCGTGTGAGTATTCACAGCATTTTCATTACCTTCGGACATTCGTTTATGCATACATATGTGCATGGCTATGTGTGTGTGTGGTTCTTTGCTGGAAAATTGTTGAGTGGTAAATGTTGCGTTAAAAGCGAAATGCAAGCAATGCATGACAATGCAATTAAATGGGTCGAGCAAAATGTGATAACAACAACAACAACAGGAGAATGACGGTAAACGTGTAATAAGAAATATAGTTTCGTACGTAAATTCGTTTCAAATGGGGTTCACGTGTTAATGCAATGCAATTAAATGAGTTTGATACAGAGGATACAAAGTCTGGGCTAAAAATAGGACACAAAGCCAGCACGGTGATTCACTTAATTTAATGGAAGCTTGTTATTGCAGACTGTATGCGTAAGTAAGAGCGTTCATATTTTAGTAAATTCATGGAAAGAAGTATTTTTTTAATACAAATTATTATTATTATTAGGTATACAAGAAATAATTAAAATAATAATAATGCAAAAAAAGAAAATGATTTTGATCAGTCAGTTTGTATTGCAGCTATACGCTATAGTGATTGTATTTGAATATTTCACTCGGAGATTGTAACGTTGGCTTGGATAATAATCCATACGAAATTTTGTGAAGATATCTCATCAAATAAAAAAGTATTCCTTACAAAAACTTGATTTGGATCGATCAGTTTGCATGGCAGCTATATGCTATAGAGGTCCGATATCGGCGATTCAGGCAAATTTGTAGCTTCATGGAGAGATGAGAACGTGTGTAAACTTTCTGATCTATTACTCAAAAACTGAAGGATTTTCTACCGGTGATATTTAGCCAGAGTAGCTCCTGATCCAAAATATGTTTATAGAATTAAATACGGAATGCTTCAGAATCCTTTAAAACCGATAAAACAAACGCAACAACACCAAAAAATTTAATTTAATGGAAATATACGCATGTAGCTGCCAAATAATCTGTTCTTGAGTCACTGCTGCCATTCTCCACAGCTTTACAAGGCCACAAATTAGTTCAGCGCAATTTAATCGAAATAAATAAGTAAAATTTAGCACACATGTATGTATAAGAGAAAAAATCACGGAGGGCAAATGACAATCGTTTATTTTTTGTGTCCTTTAAGGATTTTCGCAAGAACTGGCAGGATTCACAAGACGGGCGACGCCACTGCCGCAAATAAAAGCGACCAAATCCAACAAAATTAAATATTTATTGCACCAGAATGTAGCAATGAATGTAATGCCTGTTGAGAAGTATCGTAGGAAAGTTTATATGTAGAAATATATCACAATAGGAACAGAGAGAGAGAGAGAGAGATAGAGCGAAAGGTTTACATATGTAATCTAGATACAAACTTTGCAAGCAAAATATCAAACATTGAAAAAGTGTGTAGTTAAACAACAACAAAATACAAATGTATGTATATAAATATTTACGTTTGTTAGTACTCTAACAAAAATATGCAACCAAATAATTCTTTGGGTGGCAATATTGACTTGGGCTTTTAGGCAAACATGCAAATATTTGCATTAAATTTGTAGAGCTAAATTTCAGAAAAAACGTTTTTAAAAACGTTATTTTTCTGATAATCTAAGATATATATGGTTCAGAAAATTGTTGCCGACTATAAATCAACGTACGAGTATGCAGCAAACATGCTTTTGGGGAAAAATAATAATTTTTTTTTTAATTACAAAAAAAAATACTTATTTTCCTTAGTTAAAAAAATATAAAAAGCAAATATTTTTTTAAATTGAAAAAATATTAAATTATTTTAGAAATTTTTTTTTTAATTTTTAAACAAAATTAATAATAATTGTATACCGGAAAAATTAAAAACAGCGAATTTATTGACCGAAGTTTTTTTTTACTAATAAAATTTTTAAAAAGATTTAAAACATTTTGGAATATTTTTTTTTATTTTCAAACAAGATTTAACATCTTTAGTCGAAAAAATAAATAACTAACAGAAAATTTTTTTTATATATTTTCACACCACTTAGAATATATCTTTCGTCAAAAATAATAGAAAGGAATTTATTGACTGAGAAAGTGATATTTTTACTTCAAAAATAATAAAGTCTAAAAAATATTTGAATTATTTGGAATTTTTTTTTTATTTTTTTTTTAAGATTTAATATATAGGTGTAAAAAACAATTTAGAAAAAAATTTACTTATAAAACATTCAAATTCGAAAAAAAAACAAATTAAACAAACTAGTCGAAAAAAATAATGGCGAGAAATAGTTAAAAAAAAAAAAATTATTGAGCGAAAAAGTTAAAATACTTTAAAATAATAAAAAAATATAAAAATATTTTAGAATTTTAGAAAATTTTACAATTTTTTAGAATATTTTTTCTTTTGTGTTTAAACAAAAAGGAATATCTTTAATCGAAAACATTTAATTTTACAATTTAATGTAAATATTTTTTACATTAATTTTGAATTAAAAAATCAGCAATGGTGCCATATCTCAACAAAAAGAAATAAAATAAATAGCACTCCCTGTGTGCCGTCCTTATATTCAACTTTTGTAATCAATTATTGCTCATAAACATTTTGCTTTTCGTGGCAGCTGAAATTGTGAAGGCAGCGGAAGTTGGTGGGTGTAGCGGAAGGCGAATTCACAAGGAACTCCTGCGCACAAAACATTTTCGCCAGCGGCGAGCAGCAAT
Source organism: Bactrocera latifrons (assembly GCF_001853355.1). NCBI lineage: Eukaryota > Metazoa > Arthropoda > Insecta > Diptera > Tephritidae > Bactrocera > Bactrocera latifrons. The sequence continues at coordinate 429,351 of NW_017537057.1, forward strand.
GTGGCTTGTCATGGCGCCATTCAAGCGTCTTTAATGCCATATCTGTTGTCCAAACCTGGCGTAATAGTTGGAGGCGTGTCGGGAAGGGAGAACGCGGCCACATAATCAAATCAAGCAAACGCTTTGTTACAGCATGAATTATGGGAAATTAATTTTCCTCAACTGCTCGCAGCTTTTGTGGTAAGAATTTGATAAGTACGGAAACTTAATTAAAATAAACGGCAAATATATGTAACGGAAGTGCTGGTGTAGATATTCTGAAGAGCAACTACTGAAAAATTGAAAGTTCTTGGCAAAAAGTCGAGAGAGATTGTGGTTAGAAAAGTTATAGTGATTCGCACGCAGTCAATAGTATTGTAGTTATTACACCCAGATTAGGGTGTAAAAAGTTTGACAGAAGTTTTACCATCTACTAGGAAACTTCGCATACCCTATAAAGCATATATAAATATAAATAATCGGCATGACAAACTGAGTCGATAAAGCGTTGTCGTCTTTTTTTCTGTTGGTTTATACCCGAATTAGTCTCTCAGTTACTATGATATTGCTTTGAAATTGTACACACATTCTTTTCTCTCTAATAAGATGGATATTTGACGATACCATCGATATTGGACCATTACTTGATATAGCTGTCATACAAAATGACTGGTCGAACTCAAGTCTTTGTATGAAGAACTTTGTTATTTGATGAGATATCTCTACAAAATTTGTCATGATTTATTCTACAAGGTAGTGGTTTAATCTCCAAAGAAATTGTTAACATCGGACTACTATAGCATATAGCTGTCATACAAACTGGACAATCAAAATAAAGTCGCTGTATAGAAAAATTTTTTATTTGACAAGATATCTTCCCGAAACTTTACATAGACTATAGTCTAAAACAATGATACAATCTCCGCACATATCGCTTGGATCGGATAACTATAGCATATAGTTGCCATACAAATTGAACGATCAAAATATAGATAAAAATGTTTTTATACCCTTTTGGCTACAATAAATGTACCTATGAAGGGTATTACTGCTTCGTTGCTGCCGAAGCCATCTTTCAAAATACTTCAACAAAGCATAATAACTGTACTGCACATACACACAACTTGAGACCCGCAGCTACTCATGCTCTCAGTGGCAGTTAAGCCGTCACATGAGTGTTATTTAGTGTTATTAGACCATGCAATTTTGCCAAAATATCCCTATCAATGCAACAAAATCACAACAATACGCAAACATACATACAAACAATAACTCAGTGTTGATGAGCACAAGATTGGTGGCTGGTTAGCAGCAGTCAGGCGCGCAGACTATTTGGTTTGTTGCCAATCGACATATTAGCCTTTTTGAGAACACACACATACAAGCATGACTGCACACACATTTTATACGCGTGTGTGCACACTTATGCCGGTTGCACCCATAACGGATACATGACATTGGCACATATTTGCGGTGAAATGGGGATACACCCTTCGCCACACACACATGTAACTAGCCGTTACCCACCCACTTTGTCACTTTGTGGGCAAGTGTGTGTGTGTTTGATCATCGATTTGTCGCAGGGTTGCTTGGCTTGAGCGCTGTGCGGGGTTTAGGCTTGTTTACACAGTTGCTTAAGTTGTTGCTGTTGCTCTTCGCCCCTTGAGATAATTATTACTAAGTACTTGACATACCGTCGTGACAAGGCGGAAAAATATGATTGAGTTAAATGATTTGAAAGCAGCAGCGGAGGGAGGCGCAAATGCCTTTGCGGGTAGACGAACTGTAAATTTTCGCAATTAGAAATGATTATTTATTGTGCGGAAAAAGGGCTGTGAGAAGATGAGCTCAGCAAAGTGATTGTGCAAAACATTGGCGAGTAATTAAAAACAAAATTGTTTACCAGTGATGGCAGCTAACGAGTTTTTTGTGATGTACATACATATGTGTGCGTGCTGCAAGTATATGTCACATGCATGTACTATGTGTGTATGTGTGTTTAGGTATAAAAATATAAGAGAAAATACTCGCGCAAATGTCATTCTGTATTATTATATGTTAATTAGTGTATTGTTTATATGACACACACACACATACATATGTACACATATAGGTATAGCTTTTAATCTCTAAACTAGTTACTCACATATTAAAATTCCATTTATGGATGCGATATGACTGAAATATTAACTTTTCACAGTTATATTTTGTGTTTTAAATATTAAATTTATTTTCAAAATTAAAATATAAAATAATTTTTCATAAACCTATAAATTGAA
>NW_017537057.1:431874-460833 GCF_001853355.1 Bactrocera latifrons
AATAATTAATCAATAATAATTATTAGAAAAAATATATAGTATTTTTCTCCAATTACATTTATTTTTTACGTTAATTTTTTGACTAATAAATTGAAAAACTGTGTATACCATCACCTAGAATGCAAAACGGTTATATATTGGTTATCAAGCACTCGTTTTAAATTGATTTTTGGTTATTATATTGAGGCAAAGAATTGTTAAATTGATTTTTGTTAAGTTATCAGATTTATGAAGTGGCGTTATATTTTGTGTTACATTGTTTTTGTTTTTTGCTGTGATGTATTTGACAGATTTTGACTAAAAAATGAAAAATGTAGCCACAGTCAATTGATTCAACAGTTTTGTAGTGAATACATAGCACTTTTTTGGCTGTGCTCTAAATAATAACGGAATCATATCAACAATTGTTTGGTTGGTGAAAGGAAAATCTTAGAAGTTCATCGAATATTTGCTCAGGTGTTCTGCCGAAATAGTTGATAACGCCAAAAAACTGGAATTAAAAAAAAAGGAGGCGCCATGTTGTGGAAAGTTGCAGTTTTGGCCCGAGAAGCCTCACTTTTTACAAAACAAAAAAAGAGGGGGAAAAAAATTAAAGATGACTAAAATCTTGGTGTTAGGAAGAAAAGTTGATAACAATGATAACAAACAAATTTTTCGGCAGAAGCTCAAGAAAGAAGCCACTACTTCAACCCCGGCACAGAGCGGGACAGAGCTCAATTTTTTGAAGAGCACCTAGACATTGGTCAGTTGAAAGATTACGCGACATGTTGTGGACTGACGAAACGAAAATTATTTTATTTGGTTTCCAGAGGCGTCGATAGTATGTATGTATGCAGGAAGGCCAGAATATGATTCATTAGATCCCAGATATGTTTCACGGACAACAGTGAAGTAACAAAAACCACCTTCCCTCACTAAGGAAGGTTCCTATACTGGATTAAACATGAAGGCCAACTTGAATGATGCAATAAACTGAATTAAACTCCAAATATAGTTGAAATTAAGTGCTTTCTGGTTTAGCCATCTGAACATAAGTCAGTTGAGAGTCTTTGAGCTAATTGATAATTTTTAAGCAGAGGTTATGGAAGAGGAAGGGAGAGACAACCCGTTAAATAGGAGGTCGAGTGCTGTGAAGTTGACGTGGAAGGCCTTTCCTCTCGAGATATGTAGGCGTTTGGCGAACTCCATGCCTAGATTCATTAACCAACTACGGCCATACGACGAAGTACTAGTTATTTTCTATTATTATAAAGAACCAATTGGTTTCTATTCTAAACTAATCAATACTGCTATTATAAAATTAAATTTTTATCAAAAAAAGCATTGAGTTTTGGACTAGGCAAAAACATTGTTTTAATATATAATTGAATTGATCTATTCTTAGGCTTTCAAAATGCTTATCAAATCATAGGCTGATAAAAACCCATTAAGTTCTTATGATAAAAAAAAAACATTATGATAATAAAATACAAATTAAAAATTGAAAAATAGGAAGTCAATAGTACTTCTTATCTATTTTACAAACCACAAGGAGGTTAAAACCATAAAATCATTAGAGGTATGCATTGAAACGACCACAGTATGAAATAATTGCATATCACAAACCCAATTTACAAAACCTAACTGTTATTTACAACAAATATCAGCATGGACATACAGAAAAATTAAATACAATTTGGAATATTACAATCATATGTGGTTTTTTATGAGGTTCTGAGATTAACTGCCAGATTAAACTGACCTAACCTGACATATGGTATATATTATATTAGTGTGAGTCAAAAAGAATTAATATTTTTTCGCTGGGTACTCCAAAAAATAGGTTCTTAAACACATTTGAGAAAGCTTCTGCAAATATGAGATTTTTCTGTAAGGTCTTAGAGCTGTTTTTATTTTTATTATTTTTTTTTTCAAATCATCAGATAGCAAACTTCAAAACTCTCATCCAAAAATTTGAAAAAAAAAATTTCCTTTTTTTTTTTTGGAAAAAATTTAATACCCCACAAAATGGTCTCTTACGATGTTATATTTGCTTTTTAACTAGAACTAAACGAAAGTATCGCACGTTATACTAATTTACTCTCGCAACCAGGAAACATAGCCATAAGTCAACCTATTATTTACCGCCTTCATAACCACTTTACGCAAAACCATTCAATATTCAGTAAAATAAAAATGGCACTCACTCACCAAAACATTTTTCTGATTCTCCTTGTCCAACAGGAATTCCATACTTTTGTGCGGACGACGCACCGACGCTATCTGACTGCCATTAGCTGTTGTTGACTTGATGACAACAGCGCCACCGCCCCGGCCACCAACATCGCGCCCGTAAACACGCACATCGTCATCGTCATCGTCCTCATCCAAGTCCGCATTACCGCCGCAAGCCGCGCTCATATTCAAACGTTTCGCCACACCGCCACCGCCGGCACCACCAACAACAACGTACTGCTGTTGATGCTGCTGTGGACCGACAATGTCCACCAGCGAACGCGTCTTACCCGATATGACCGTTTCGTGTGTGTCCAAATTGGTTTCGATTAAACCGATTTTGTTATTGTTATTGGTATGTTGCAAATACGCGTTCGACATGGTTGTGTAGGTGGGCGCGACAATGCGTCCGTTGCCGTCGCCGGCATTCGCCACGCCGGAACCGGTTGTTAATAACATAACGGTTTCGCGTGTAACACCCGGCAAGGAGTAAGCGACTTGAGCCGTCTCTAGTGCCGCCGACGGAGTCTCGTACTCCACCGAATATTTGCGTTCTGTTGTTGCCGTTCCAACGCTCGCGTTTTCACTCGAACTATCTGCGTCGCGTTGGTTGTTTTCTCTTCCCGTTTTTTGTGACAGCACTTCCGTTACGGCCGACGTGCTTGTCACATTAGCGGGCGCGTCGTTTGTTGGCGTTGCCGTTGCTGTGACTGCGTTACCGTTCGCTTGCAAGCCCGCATCTAACTGTTTTTCGATTTCATCGTCATCGTAGTACGAACGTTCGGCATCGAGGAAATCAGTGTAGAATTGACTACGCGACTTGAAGTTGGCTGCATTCGGCATGCCATTGCCATCCTTGTGCGCATGTGCCGGCACACCGCCGCCACCGCCATGTCGTCGGCCACTGCCAAAGTACTTGGTGATTATGGTCGTGCTAGAGGTGGTGGCCGGTATGCCGCCGTAACGATAGGGCTTCGGCGGTTTGCCGGTAACTAGCGGCTCGCCGTTACGGTCTGTGATGGCGCGCATAGTATTCTTGTCACTGCCGCTTTTGTTCGAGTTGATAGTGGCGGGTTTCGCGTTGCCGTTGGTGGCGCTGTTGTTATTGTTTGCGTTTGTTGTTGTTGCTGCTACTGCCGGCATTTGTTGTTTTGCAACAGCTGGACTGAAGTTGGCCGGCAATGTAGCCGAATTGCTACCGTTCGCTGAAGTCGTTGGCGATGGTGGTTGTTGCTGTTGTTGTTGTTGTTGTGGAAATGTACCTGCTGATGGTATAGGACCTTTTAGCGGTATGTAAATATAGTCGGGGCCGCTTTGAGCGGTTGCACGTGTAGTGTTATTTTGCGTTGACGACTTGTTTTGTTGTACAGACGCTTGTTTTTGTTTTTGTTGCTGTTGTACATTTTGTTGTTGTTTTATATGTGGCAATGTTGCTGACTTACCGAAACTCTTACGCATTGTCGACTTGTCCACACCGTTCAGCTCGCCGCCGTCTTGCTGCTCCTGCAATTGCTGTTGTTGTTGTTGCAATTGTTTTTTGTTTTTGCGTCTCAGCGAGAAACGCAAGCCGTGCGCGAAACGCGACAGAAAACCTTTAGAACTTGGATGTTTCTCATCCTTGAATTTCTTGTTCAAGAGCTCATTGTTGTTGTTGGCCGCCGCAGCAGCGCTGCCGCCTTGGCCACCCACACCCACTGCAGCGTTCGACATTCTGTAGCGTGCCGTTTGCGCCGCACTCAAATTACCCACACTTTTCGCACGCCTATCGGCCACGCCCACACCCCCTATAGCACTTTCACACTTGGGCCCGTTATTTTGACCGTAATATTGCTCACTTTCGCGACGCTCGAATTTGTCGAGTAGTTGTTGCGACGCGTAGAGTATGTGATGCGCGCGATTTATGGGTGGCTCACTCAATATCGGCAGGTGTATGCTGAGCGGACGCGTTGGCTCTGCACTGCTAACAGCCGTGTTACAACTATCGCTGGCGTTATCGTTGCCGCTGACCGCACCCCCACTGACACCGCTAAAACTGCTATTCCGATTAGATTGCGCGTCGTTGTCGCTTTCGTTGTTAACAACGTTACTTTCGCTAGTTGCATTTACGTTGACCGTTGGTTCCGCCTGTACAACATTCGTTGTTGCTTCAATGATCGTCGATTTGTGACTAACATTTGATTGCGCCGTTCCAGCGTTCACCGTCTCACTGTAGTCTGCATTATTAGCGACAGCGCTGTCGTTTGAGTCGAGTTTTAATGCTTCTCCCTTTGTCTCAACGCTGTAGTCAGTGGCTTTGTGCGATGTTTTTTCCACGCCATTGCTGCTCTCTACCTGCTCTTGAGCGTCACACTCTCCCAAGCCTATTGGACGCTCTTGCAAACGCGCGCGTTCTCGCTCTTGCTCTTCAGCCGCTTGTCGCTCTCTTACAATAATCATTGCTCTTACTTTTTCAATTGGCACCGCTCTTATTTGCGCGACACTCTTTGTTGCGTTGCCTGCGGCAAGCGCGCTCTTCAATTCTGCGGCATAGCGCGCCGCAATCATTTCATTGACGCGTGTATTCTGTATTACCGTGGCATCTGCATTGTCCAGCAGCTCATCGTCTGTATCTTCTTGCTTCTCCGCCCCCGCCGCATGCTCATTATCCTGGTGTTGATGTTGTTCACCGTATTCTTCGGAGGATTGCTCTTGCCAGGAGTACTGTGAGACCACTGGACAGAAGCTGACTTCCTTGCTGAAAGAGGTGCGCGATCCTGCGGGCAGCAGTATGCCCAGCGGCTTCTGTGTGGCCCCCAGCGGCAGCTGATGCATTGAAGTGTGTGCGCTTGACACGTACATGTCGTCTTCCACATCGTTCGCATGCGGATCGTAGGCATTTAGGTTCGGCGTGCTGGACACCATATTGCGCTGCTTCGCGGCATTCGCTTGCGAGTGAAAGCGACGCTTCGGTATCGAATTTGACTTATTCAACTCGCTGTTGCTCAGCTCCTTCGGATCGAAGTTGCATTTCTCCAAACTCTGCGTATAGCTGGTATGCAAGTTGGTTGGATCCTGATCGAAGGTCTTACCGTAGGCCACACTCGCTGTATTTGTGGTTGTTGTATCACTCGAAAATAATGGCGCGTCGCTAATTAAACTGTGTGTGACCTCGGATTTGCGTGCGTGCTTCTGGCGCGCGGGCGGTTTTCGTATGGTCAATTGCACATGCTGCGCCACGGCCACTTGCTCGTCGGCGCAAGCCGCACTGCCACCAACACTGTCCATATCCGAATAACTTGAGTTGGACTGTTTGCGCTGACGAGGCGGTGGCCGCGGGCTGCAGCTCGGACGCTCCGCGTTGTCTTCGGTTGTGGGCAAGAGTAAATGCTCGTCGGCTTCAATCGGTTTATCATTTAAAATCGAAACGTTGCGATCGTATATTTGTGACAGTTCATCCAGCAAGAAATTGCCTTTGCAAATTATATGCTCATAATCAGCGCTGGCCGTACTCTTGGGCGTGTCCATGTTTTCGCTGTCCGAGTCGCGTTCACCTTCGCCTTCACTTGTTAAGTAGTCGCAGCAGCGTTTCAAATTAGTCTGTACACTAAGGCGTTTTTTATCCGCCTCCAGCTGCTTGCCCGAATAATCAAGTTGCGTCAGGTCCTGATAGCTAGCGTTCATATAACCCAGCGATTGACTGGCCCAATGACGTTGACCCTCACGTTGCGCTCTATCGCCGAACGCCGCCTCGAAACGTTGTAGATTGCGTTCACGCCGTTCGGACCAACTGCAAGTACGTCGTATGCGGTACGAGGTCACGGTGTCGAAGAAGTCCTCGTCCTCAGCTTCGTCTACACTGGAATTACTGGGACTAGTTTCACTTGTGGCCTCCTCTTCGGGCGATGATTTGCTCTGTCTATAGCGCGTATTAACACGTTTTCTGCGTCCCAATTTATTCAGTTCGCTTGGCACACTCGATATGCGCCTTCCACCACTGACGTAACCGCCAAAACCACCAATAACACTACTTTCGGTTGCACCAATACAGCCAACACCACCACCGCCGCCAGTGTTGTTGTAGACACGTTGTCGTTTCCTAGCTTCTGGCGTGGACTCGTTGTCCGTTTCGTCACTGTGACTTTCACGCGCCGATGCTGAGCCCGATGCCGGTGTCGATGTCGTACTAAAGTCCGAATCGTCTAAATTGTATGTTGCTATATTTGCACCACCGTCCGACCGTTCAATATCTATAAGTTCATGTTCTGACGTCTTCGTTTCGCTCCGTGCATGCTCCAGACTGTGGCCGTGGGTATCGTCTGTGTCGTTCACGTCGCTACCGTTGCGTTTCTCCGATAAAACGGGAAAATATGTTTCGTTAACTGTATCGCAGGTTTTAGAACTTAACGCGTCGCGTATATCTGGCAAACTGTTCCGTAGACTCGCACAAAAATTCTCGAGAGTCGAACGCTTTTGCGCCGCTAATAGCTCTAACTTGGCGAATGCTGGCGTTTCACGTTGCGTTCGTTCTAATTGTGATTGTAGTTGTTGTTGTTGCTGTTGCAATTGTTTCGGTGTTGGTAGCCATGTGAACGAGGCGGCCGATGCGCATGTGGATGCTGAGGTGTTCGATCGCGCGGTGCCGCAACTGCTGCCTGATGAGGCCGACGCCGCGGACGACGATGAGACATCAGACGCCACAGGCGAAGGCGAGTGCGCCAACGAGCGCCGCTGTTCGAGCGACAAAGCGGCAGCGGTCGCCTCTCGCGTTGGGCTATTTTTAACATGCTCATACGTTGGACACGCCGATACATAGCGCGAGCCAATAGCTTCTTCTGTATCTGAATTGCGCTCCTCATCACTTTCGTCCACATCGTCTTCACGTTCGTCTTCCCCGCCGTTGAGGGCTGGTGTTTGTGATGATGTTCTGTGTAGTGGCGGTGGTGTGGTTGACGCACTGAATGACGTTTCGTCGTCTGTTGCTACGATGAATGTGGCGTCATTTATTTTTGGCTGACATATATCATGCCCTACGACGTAATGGTTTGTGGACGCGACATCGGTGTTTATGTGTTGATTGTGGTTGGGGACGCTTTTGGAATGTGGTTGTTGTGTTTGCTCTTGTGGATGTACTGTTTTTGTCACACTGTCAATGGCCTCGACGGTATGTCTTTCCACGGTGTAGTCGTACTGCTGGAATTCCTCCTCCTCCTCGCAGAATTTCTCGAAATTCTTCGGTATACTTTTCGATTTGGCGCGTCGCAGCGTCGACGGTTCACAGTAGCCCGAGTCTTCCGATAGATTCTCCGCCGAACTCTTACCGGCACGCTGAAAAGCCATGATGCGGCCATTACGCGTGCCCGCCGTGCTACCCGAGTCCGTCAAATCTTCCGCCGAGGGCTTGGATGCGGTTAAAATGCTATTACCTGACGAAGTGCTCGAACTGGTAGATGACTCAGAGTCAGATTTAACTTCACCCACCGTAGCCTCCATCAAATTGGCCTTACTCGCGCCGAATAGCACACGCTGATCATCATCGAAATTCAACTTATCCAAATCGAAGTAGGTCTGATGCAGTCGGCCATCGGAGGACTCAAAACGTTTCAGCAGCGAGCTTTGCGAACCACGTCGACTATTACTGCCCGAATTGCTGCCACTGTTGCCTCCACTACGCGTGCCGTCTTCGCCATTCAAGGCGCCGGTGCTGCGTGCGCCATCGAAACTGAGCAGCGAGGGTGAGGAGTTGCCCAAACTGGACATGCTCGCATGCTGCTCCTGCAACTGCAGCTGTCGTTCCAATGACTCAAACTGTATCAGCGAGGAGGAACGACTGAGTGAGTGATAGGATATGCTATCCGAATCGGAATATTCATCGAAACGACGACTGCCAGTGCTGTTACGTTGCGCCACCACAGGCTGTGTCGGCTGACCCCAGCTGTCACGTGTGCAGGCTTCGTAAGCGAGAAAGCGCTCCAAACTGTTGCTGTTCGCCTCATTGAAATCAAACGGACGTTGCGTGCGACGCAAGAGCACTGTGTCATCGTAACTGCCAGACGCAGGCTGTGCGGCTTGGCTTTGTGCTTGTGTGTTGGCGGATTGCGCGACTGAGCTCAGCTGACCGCCGATTATGAAGTCATCGCAGCGTCGCGCACGTTTGGCAGGACAGGCGAAATCGCGCTCTGAGATCGAATCGGGATCTGTAAAGAAAGCAGTGTTATCAAATCCAATCGGCTACAATTAAATAGAGTTTCTTATTACCTTTGCTAACTTCGACTCGTATGACAGAGCCTGTCTCCGATTCCGTTGAACTCCAAAAGTGTTCTCTGGTCTGCTCGTACTGATTCCAGCTATTTTGTGCATGCTCCTCATCCTCCGACGTCTCTTCCAGTATTGGCTCCAGCATCTGTCTCGAACTGGACAAATATATGGCATCTGTGGAAAACAAAAGTTGGGTTTAAGTGTTGTTAAGAATTCGAAACCAAAAAACAAATGTTGAAGTTCAAAAGTCAGACCTAAGCTTTGGGCACGCCATTTGCGCATTCTTTCGTATGAATCGTTTTATGCCCTATAAGTGTATTTTCGTTCGCTACGCTTCTAAGCCACGCGCCGGCTACCAACAAACACAAAGGCTAAACCGTTTCTAAACGCGCCCAATACTCAACTAAGCAACAAGACCTTTTCAGCAATGTACCGCTTCAGCGGCTTGATCAGCTCGTCGTAGCTGCAATGAGCACCAACACTGCGGCGGCCATGGCTGGCACTGCAGCTGTCTCGCATCTGATTGCATTCTGTGCATACGTGTTCATGTGCATATGTGTAGGATCATGCTGATCGCTGGATAGCGGGTTCGCGGTGGGCGGACCGAAATACTTCACAAAGACTGCAAGTCAGGCAGTTTGGGGAACAGACGATGAGTCTGATGTTGATGGAAACAACAACCAACAGCAAAGCAAGCGTATAAGTAGAAGATGAATAAAAACAAAGCAAAAAGCCAAAAAAGATCCAGTTTGAGGCGCTGCGCTGCTGGCAGCAGCAGGGAAGTCAACACAATTACCCATCTTCAACGTCTTGGGCCGCAGCGTTGATTTGTCTGTTTTGCTGCCGCATGAATTTTCCCTTTCACAGTTGATCATACAGCTAAAGCTGAGCCCCGGCCGCCAGCACAGCGCTCATGAGTCTCGAACTCAAAGCATTATGTGCTAAATACATGTGTATCTATGTATGCATGATTCATTCATGATCACGATTCATTTGTGCTGACGTAGCGCTTGCCTTGTTCGGCCCTAGCTGACTTGCCTGAATCTCGCATGTTGGGCCACGGCGGACAATCGTCGTTAATAATAAATTTATTAATTAAGTGCAGATAAAGAAGAAGCGGCGATGTTTGTTGTCATCGCTGCTGTTGTTGTTTTTTTTTTTTGTTTGTTTTTTGTTGCTTCAGCTTGATGTGCATTGATGCGCCACAGTGTGCAACATCAAAATGCCGGTAAATGTCAGCGTTTGTGCAACAACAAGCGAAGCTCTTTCATCTGCCTTTTCGGCCTTCGTCTGGCACTCGTCGTCAGTCGGCGTCTTGATAGGCGTATTACCGCCCAGGTCAGCGTTGGCATACAAAATATTTGCTTCTATACTTAGCATTGCAGTGGCTCACTAAGCTTGAGCGGCCTCCACTGCAATGTTGCAAGCTGATGAGGAAGAAAGTCGAAGTCGCGATGCTGCCTCGCCTGTCATTTCTTTTATTTATGGCAAATTGCGGTAATTTATTAATTGCAATAAGCGTTTTGCAAATTTATGTGACAAATGAACTTGTACATAGTCGGACATAACCTCAAATTAAAGCGACAGCATAAATTGCTAATAAATAATAGAAAGTTGCGTATGTATTGTGTGCTTCGAATACTATTTTATTTATACCAGTTGTCGAACAGCGAAACTAAAGACCATCGAATCAAAAATCAAGTTTTATCCTATAGCAGAACGGGCATGATGAGCGACTTATAGAATTTGGTCTTTGTTCGTCCAGAGAGGATTTTACTTCTCAATTGCCTACTTAGTCCGAAGTGGCAAGAGTGCTGCTGATACTGGTTCCAAGATAGACGAAATTATCCAAACTTTTGAAGTTATGGCTGTCAACAGTGACGCGAGTGCGGTCACGCTTTGCTTTATAGTAGAATATATTTGGTCTTGTCCGCGTTCACAACCAGATCAATACGCTACGCTTCCATATCCAGTCGGGAGAAAGCAGAAGTAATGGCGCTGTTGTATCATCAATATCTTCGACGTACGCCAGCTGTTGGATACTCTTATAGAAGATGTTACCTGGTTCTGCAGCGCGTTTTATTTTCTCCGGCAAGAAGTCACACGAAAAGCAGTCTAATCCCCTGAAACCTCGCTTGGTATCGAACCACTCGGAGAGGTACTTCCCGATCTTGATGGAGCTTTTGGTGTTGCTCAACGTCAGCCGTATTAACTTTGCTGGGATTTCAAGTTCTAAAGTATGACCATGTGCCAGCAACCGTGGCAAACTTCATCCAAAGGACGGTGGGCCAACAGAGAGATATCGGACAACCATTTGTCGATAGATAGACAACAAGGGAACCTAGATTTTCACCTAGCCCCAATGCTCAGTGTTCATAGGTGCTTTGGAAGCTATGTTCGGACAGTATAGAAGACTCTGAGCAGGGTAGGTTTAGCGGTTTATGGTTCTGCACTCCGGCTTTCGACGCTTCTTTTACACGAGAGAGTGTACACGAAGCCCGCGCAAAGTCGATTCGTTGCCGTTCGCAGATACTCGGACTGACTTTTGGAAGGACTTAAATTTAAAGCACATAAAATACAGATTGTGTAAGAGCTGAAGATCGACCTTCCAAAGTGACATTGCTCGCTCTATATGCGTTTTCTATAGACGCGAGAACGTAACCGTCAATGGCGACCGTTATCGCGCCATTATAACCGACTTTTTGATGCCTCAAATTGAAGCTCATCTCGGAGATGGAGGTTTCAACAAGACCGCGCCACCTCCCACACATCGCATCAATCAATGGATTCATTGGCAGAACATTTCACGTTTTGTGCCCATCGGTTGACCACCAAGTTCGTCTGATATCACACCGTTAGATTTTTTTCCTGTAGAAATATTTAAAGTCTAAAGTCTATGCCGGTAATACCGCTTCGATTCAGGTCTTGAAGCAAAACATCACGCTTGCCATTCGCCAGTTACCAGTGGAAATGCTCGAACGAGTCATCGAAAATTGAACCCAACGTATGGATCATCTGAGACGTAGACGCGGCCAACATTTGAAAGAGATAATCTTCAAAAAATAAATGCCATATAATGTTCTTTCGAATGATAACAAACCTAGCCCACTAAATTTAAAGTTTTTTTAAGTATGGAATCTCGAAATGGATCACCCAACAACCCAAAGTAGGTAAATATTCTAATCGCCTATCTCTTAATTCGCTTTATGTTTTGATATATATTTTTTTCTTTGTTTGTAGCATATTCTAGCTCTCCCAACTTTATCAAATATTACTTGAGTCTACATAATGCAATCCTCTAGGTCTGCATTTCCACTCACCTTGTTGATCGAATGCCGACATATTCCATAAGTTTGGTGTATTAATCACACCAGCTAAATCCAAATGCTCCATGTTGTTTTTGTGTGCAGATCTTCTTTTATATGAAATTTTTCTAGAAGATTTTTCCTTCAGCTTAAATGTAAATCACTTTCTTTGCAGCTCACTAATCTGTTGTCTGTGTTATCTGGTTTTGACGTCAGCTGCAGCAAGCGCATGCCGTTATCGTTGCAATTTCGCTGCTTATGTAATCACCAATGCAAGGAGTATTGCAAGGGACAATCGAAATTTCTCAACGTAAATGCGTTTTTGCTTCGCTTGTAGCGTTTCTTTGCTTTTCTAACGGCACTTACTGCAATTAACAATCAATTTACTTTCCTTTGTGTGTATGTTTGTCTGTATTTTGCGTGGAATTTTTGTTGCTTCAATTCCGTCTCGATGCTTTCACACGTTCGCTTCGATTAAAATGACAAGCGGCGAACTGCTTCCACGGTGCAAAATAATCCTAGATATTTCGCTTTTGTTTATTATTACTCCGTTTCTTTATGGGGTAAGCGCTTATATGTATATGTATGTTTGTTTGTATGTATGTCTAACTGCTTCACATATAGCACCAAGTTCAGCATTCGTACAGAAGTTAATAAATTTTCGATAAGCGAAAATGATATCTGAAAAGATAAGAACGTAAATTTGTTTATGTAGAAAAACGTTAGCTTTTAATCAAAGTGATTAAGAAGTGTTGTTGTTATTGTTGCTATATTTGTATGAGCAATGTCTACGAGGCCAGGTGACTTCGCTGCATTAAGGCATACGTTAACGGTGATGCATAACTGAGTACAAGCAAATGTGTGTAATGAGGAATTTTGAGCTGCTGACTGAAGCAGGGGTTCTCAAGCTAAATTAAGTGGCAGAAACTACAAATTTTTGTTAAAATAAGATATTTTTTTGTAATGATGAAAAAGAGAAAGTCTTTCAAATGACATCAACTAGCTCTTAGAATCTTATATTCTTGATTTAGTACTTTTACTTTTACTTTATATACTATCATCAGGTAAGACACTAACAAGTTTGGGAAGCACTGCTTTAACTGCTGCCATATAATATATATATATACATATGTACATGCATATTTGCATTTATCCACATTTGCGAATGTCATGAAAGTGAATTGCACATTTGTTTATTCGTGTAATGGAATTTTTATGACTAAGATGAGCACTCTCCTGGATCATTGCACGACGAATGAAAAGCGTCCACAAAGAAAAACAAATTAAAACAAAAAAAAACGTTAATTTCGGTAGCACGAAAACTTTAATAGCTTTCACAGGTACATTCCTTTTAATACAAAGGGGTATAAAAATATCTATATATCGATTTTAATATACCTTTGTTTTGGCGAATAATGCATACTAAATTTTATGAAGATATCTTGTCAAATACAAAAGTTCTCCATAAAAGGACTTGAGTTTGAACAGTCAGTTTGTATGGCAGCTATATCCTGTAGTGATGCGATCGGAACAATTTTTTCGGGTATTAGATTATTGCCTCAAATATTGATCCATGTAAAAATTTTGTTAAGATATTCCGTAAAATTAAAAAAAAATTCAAGGACAAGAACTTGATATCTGTCTTTTATAAGCTACATGGTTTGTCCGGAAAGTAATAAGACTGAATCGATTTAAAAAAGTTATTGAACCTTTTCACGCAAGGAAACAAATAAGTCCGGGGGAGCTACATCTTGGCTGTAGGGTGGCTGCAGAAGCGTTGGGATGGGCGGTGTGAGCCGGGGCGTTGTCGTGGTGTAACTTCCAATCGGCTACGATGTCTTATCGGACCGGAAAACTAATAAAATAATTTTGACAATTGTGCTCTTCAAACACGCGGAATTTTTAAAATTCCCGTTGCTTTCTGAACACACCTAGTACATATATTTTTATACTAGAAGCAGGTGAGCACAAAAGGCAGCAAGTAGAGAGTTTCTGTTTTGAACTATTTTTGGATTACTGAGCAATACCAAATGGTAGGATGGAAGCAAACGAATTTTCTATTATTTTTTGTTATAACAGTTTGTAGTTTTTTTTAATGAACATTTTTATATACATACACATATAAATATATCACGTAATTTTCTCAAACCAGTAATAAGTATATATATATATATGTATATGATTTCTTACTTGCGAGAATTGCACAAATGCATTTATTTTTATCTACAAAAATATTTGTTTATGTAAATATATATGTATGCTCACACAAATCCAGAAGCGCATTCAGCAATTGTAATTGCCAATTAATGGCTCGCACGAATTACTACGAAATGTTGGAGCGTTTTATAAACAGATTGAGAATTAGTTATGAGATCATCTAGTTGTGGAAGGAAATATTGCTTAGGAAAACTTGAGCAGCGCAAGGTTAGATTGATAGTAGTCAGACGGATTGACAACTATCTGAAAAGTCGACACTAGGAACGCTGTGTTAAATATACGCTCATAGAGATTTTGTCCAAGCCCGTTAATAGTTTAATACTTCTCCATCGGAAACTTTTTAATCTTTCGACTCATAAAGGCTGCCGCCAGGCCTCGATATTTGAAGCTACAATCTCATAATGTAGTAATCAATCATTTCCCAGACTTTAAAAGACAGCAGATGGATTATAGTCTCTATAAGGACAATAGGAGAAAAAAAAAAAACGAGGAAATAATTATTCGAGTCTATCAAGACTTCGCAATTGAGAACCAAGTCTGGTCTGATACTAGAAAAGGCTGGTCTGGTACTAGAAAAGTCTGCAGAATAAATCTAAGTAATAATACAGTAAAAACCGCTTAAGTACCGAACACGTTTATGTGACCAACATTTTTGGCTTTCATGCGCGCATCGAAGGACTAAGGAGCTGTTTTAAGTACCCACAGCGCTTAAGTACCCAATAAGGTGGGAGTTTTTGTGAGGCATTTAAGCGGGCTTTACAGTATATTAGTGCAGTCCTGAGGCTTACGAAAATACCAGGAAATCATGATTTGTGGTTAAGCATGTTCGATTCACCAATAGCAATAGTAGATTCACCTTGGTCTCCTTATTCAGTTCTTGACTTTTGAATTATTTTTATACAATACGGTACTTTTAAAATTTTTCCAGTATTTTTTTTTTTCAATTTTTTTTTTTTATTTTATTTTTTTTTGTTGTCAATTGCATTTAACATAATTCGTTCGGCAACCGTTCGTCGTTTAGCTTCGTTTCGATACATCAACATCGATCGATTACAAAGAGGAAAAGAACACAGTTACAACAACAATTTGCGCGGCACTAAACAACTTCACGCTTTTCGGAATGAAAATACGAAAAAAGCAATTCGGTAAACCGCTTCCCGTCCATATCGCTCGACTTTCGTTGCGGACATTCGTTTCGATACTACTCGTAGAACATCATTTAACATTTTAGCGCGAATTTACATATTGGTTTATATGCCAAGATCCACGAAAGATTTTCATAAATACAAAATAAGCGATTTTATAAGAAAAACAATGCTGATTTTTCAAAACTCGCTAAATTGCTGGGCTTTTGGCCGCGTTGATGAGTGTCAGTGCTTCATTAGCGTTCTAGTGCAAAAGCCTTTTGTTGGCGATTTTTTAGGGCTAGGGTGAGGGGGTTTGATGCGACGCGATAGCTGCGTATGGACATCTGTATTGGCTCACTTTATAAACGTTTGTTGTTCTTGTTGTAGTAGGTTGAAGTGGCGGCGATTTGTAGTTGTGGGCATGACGCATAGTGGTAAGATATATAGAAAACTAGAAGTCATCATACCTTTCATTTGCTTCTTCAAAGGCACTTACATATGTTCAGCTGTTTTCATGCATATGCATGTGTATGTGCATATGTAAGTGTCTATATCTATTATAGGTGCTTCAAAAAGTGCGTCTTTCTACCTCTGACGTGCGCGCCTCTTGGGATTTTTACCGTCAAATTTTATTTTTAAATTTTTATTATTTTTATTTTCTTGTCAATTGTTTGTTCAGCGTCCACTGCCATTGTCGCAGCGCTTTCTGATTTGATAAAGCCGCGATAATTTATAGTTCTTCGTTGATATTTTGTTAGTTTTTGTGAAACGTTTTCAAAGTACGCTTGGGATTAAACTTTGAAGGGTATATTTCTGTCTATATAAGTACATAAATATTCCTATTTGTATATACATATATATTTGCGTAGATTGACATAACTGGAAATCATTCGTTATCGGGTATTAGCGGTATTGACAGTTTTATTAGCAAGTTTTCGAGCAAATCCCTGAACAAAAATTATACAAAATACAACCATGCCGCTCACAGGTTGTGGGCTATTAGCTAAAATATAATATTTGTTATAACAGCAGATGGGTAACCTAGAAAGTATATATACAAACATAACGGGACTTTCCCAAAAAGCTGCTCATTTGTCGGAACCGCCGATATTAGATAACGTTAAGAAATTGTTTAACATTATTACGACAATTCACGTTCTGTAAGGAATGTTTTCGCGGGCTTCGCTCAACTTATGATCAACATAATCGGGGTACTGAACTTATTATTCGCAACACCATCACCCATCGAGAGACCCAGAATTCATTATTGGATAATATTCGATTGAACAGACCACGTCCAGCACGCAGTGAAGGAAATATACTTAGCTCAGAGTGTACAGGAAGACCGTGTAGAGTCGATTCGGCGCCGTTCGCAGTAACTGACGTATGGAACGGCTTAGCGCATTTTACGTGGAGATCTCAATCTTGCGCAAGAACTGAAGCCGCACGGCTTTCCCATCTGACTCCGCTTCGTTCTATCAGCTCTTGAAACGTGCCAAGGCGATCCGAAGTTTTCGAACCAAATTTTATTCAATAATGACACTCATTTTTGGCTCAATGGTTATGTAAACAAGCAAAACTGCCACTTTTGAGACGAAGAGGTTCAAGAGCCGCCATTTCATCCTGAAAAAACAACGGTTTGGTGTGGTTTGTGGCCCGGTGGAATCATCGGTACATATTTTTTCAAAAATGATGCCGTTAAGAACGTAATCCTCAAAGACGACCGTTATCGCGCCATGATAACCGATTTTTTTATGACAGAAACTGATCTCGGCGACATTTGACGGCGCCACTACCCGCACATCGCATCAGGCAATGTATTTTTTGAGAGAACACTTCGGTAGGCAAATAATTTCACGTTTTGGGTCGCCACAAAGATTGTATGATATCACATTTTTAGAATTTTTCATGTAGGGATATGGAAACGAAGAACCTCGCTTCGATTCAGGCTTTGGATCAAAACCTTACGCCTGTCATTTGCCAGTTACTTGTCGAAATACTCGAATGAGTCATCGAAAATTTGATTCAGCGGATGGTGTTTCTGAGGCGCAGTCGCGCACAACATTTGAAATAGATAATCGTGAAAAAATAAATGCCATTAATGTTCATTCGACTGATAATAAACATTTTTCATTAAATTCGAAATTTCTATGTTTTTTCTTTAAAAAAAAAAAAAAGTAGGGAACCTCGAAATTAATTACCCTTTACCCATATAAAAGCGCTATCTAAGTTTCAGGTAGGATTTGACGGTGTTTTCGTATGATCTTTCGAATAGTGTAAAGAGTCCTTGCTGGTACTAAAAGTGAAGTTAATAAATTAAAGCTCATATTTGCAAATGGGATTACCACGCCTCAGTAGCACGTAGCAGTATATTGGAATTTATCAATATGCTGGGGCTACGGGAGTTGTTGTGACTTAGGAGAATGCGCAATAGATCTTAGGTCGCAGTGCAACCCTTATTTATTTAACTAATCTATTTATCTAGTAGACTAAATCCATGAAAACTTATTTGAGATATCACCTTATAGGCAAACCAATATTTATGGATAGGCTTAGTAAGATCTGAAATGACTTCAATATAGTAGAATTCAAAAATAAAAAGAGAGAGCATTGTAACCACTAGCTCACCGTGAAAAATACATTAAACTAGCAATCTTAGCAGCGCTAATAAAACATCCTTGCTAATAATCAAAGCAATTGAGGAAGGAACGAATTGTGTGGCGATCAATTCATCAAAGTAAAATTAGAAAGTGACGGTGAGTAACTGCTACTGACAGCACAACAATTGTATTGTATTGTTGTATTGTTAACTGTAAAAAAATGAACGGATTTTGTCGGTATATGTTTTGTTTTACTGTAATCTGGTGCTAATTCAAATCAATTGACAATACTTGTCGAACGCTTATCGATTTAATTGAGAAATTAATTTCTGCTAATTTTTTTTTTTGCAATGAAAATAAAATATGACAGCGCTGATTGGTTGTCATACTGAATATAGTACATTATGGCACAAATGTATATAGTTTATTTACACATATATATTTTTTACTGTGCTCCACTGCATTTGCACTACTTTCTAAGAGCTTACTTTCGAGTAAAAATATTTTTTCTTGTTTTTATTTTGAAAAAACGGCAAAGTGCGCTTTTGAAAGTGTGGCAAATTGTCACAAAGAGTTTCACAGTTATCACACTGTAGATTGACAATTTAATTGTTCACTATGACTTCGATTTCTTTTACATTCTTAACAAATGTTTTGGCAAACATTAAAAAAAAATTTAAAATCTATGGAAAATTTTCATTTCAGGCAAAAGTGGTTTTTGCTTCGCGAATTTGAAAGTTTGTTATCGCAGTCAGACGGACATACATATGTACAAATACAACAGCAAAGCTATCTAAGTGTTGCACTGATTTGTGCAAATAGTGAAAGGCTATATGACGAGTAAATAATTGATAAGATTTTTAAGGAAACTAAAAGTAAAACAATGTAATTGCCAGCCGAGACAGAAGTCGCACAAAAAGCAAGTCCGTGGACGGAAATGTGTGAAAAGGTGTACTTTGTGGGAAGTACAAGTTCTTTGTAAATAACTATGAGGTTTTGAAGAAATTTGCTTTATATAGTATATGTTCGATTAGAAGATTATTGGTGTGAGACAATCGCTTTTCATAGAAGAACTTGATTTCGAACGTTCAGTTTGTATGGCAGCTATATGCTCTGATGGTCCGATTAGAGCAAAATCTTTGGAGATTGCATTATTGCCATAGACAATAATCCACGCCGAATTTTGGGAAGTTAGCGTGCCAAATAGAAAAGTTTTTCATACAACAACTTAGTTTTTATCGAACAGTTTGTATGCAAGCTATATGTAATACTGATCCGATCTGAATAATTTGCTACGATATTATAGCTCTGATACAAGTAATGAACTATGACGAATTTCGTAAATATATCTCTTCAAATAAAAAAGTTTTCCAAACAAAAATTTGATTTTAATCAGTCAGTTTGTATGGCAGCTATATGTTGTAGAGATCCGATTTGAAAAATTTCTTCGGAGGTTGTACTATTGCTTAGCACAATAATCTGTACCAAATTTCGTAAAGAAATCTGCTCTGATAAAAAAGTTTTCCATACAAGCACTTGATTTCGATTGAACAGTTTGTATGGCGGCTATATGCTATAATGGTCCGATAACGGTGATTCCAACAAATGATCAGCTTTTTGGGGACAAAAGCACGTATGCAAAATTTCAGATTGTTATCTTAAAGACTGATGGACTAAGTTGCGTCTATACAGATGGGCAGTTAGAGGGCCATGACAAAGTACATATATGTTAATATATAAATAAAGTAATGTAACAATAAT
Source organism: Bactrocera latifrons (assembly GCF_001853355.1). Taxonomy (NCBI): domain Eukaryota; kingdom Metazoa; phylum Arthropoda; class Insecta; order Diptera; family Tephritidae; genus Bactrocera; species Bactrocera latifrons. Next base: position 451,333 of record NW_017537057.1, read on the forward strand.
ACATATGTATGTATAATCTAAATAAAAATATTTCCCAAGCCACAATGCAAAAAAACCCGCAAAAAAATTTATAAATATTTTCTTGCTGCAAAGCCTGTATTACTTCAATCGCTGAAAAGCCAAAACCAAGATTAGAATAAAATGTTAAAAATTCATAAAAAATGCGCACAAAAATACAAAAAACTCATTCACAAAAACCCAAGCGATCGCTGATAAAAATAGTCACAACCAAAAAGTACAAAACTAAGCATATCAAACACATATTATATATACATGTGTGTGTGAGCGATAGCGCTATGCATTTACGCTGTGTGAGTGGCCAATAATAAACTTAAAAAAAAAGGAACCACAGCGGTGAGCAGCAAGCCGGAGAACCAAAAGCGAGCGGCATTGCGTCATTTTATAAATTTTGAGATAAACGAAAATAAAATTGTATTCAAAGGGAGCACATTCATTAAGCAAGCTATAAAAGCAACAACAAGAAAATAATTCACTTTTAAGTGCAAAGCAGGAATGTGGAATAGAGGCCTCAAGTGAAATTTTTTCCATTTGGGAAATTGTTAAATGTTTGTTAGAAGACAAGGTTGAGTGGGTGAGCGAAATGATTTGTATATAAAGTATGAGCGATCCTCGGTACAAGTAACTCAGGCGCCGTCAGATCTGATGTACTTCACTATTTTACTGAGGTCTGATAATATGACAGATATAAGTTTAGTGACATCAGTTTTGATATGTGAAATCTACTGGCTAAAATTTTAGTAAATACCAGGTTAGATTGGGTTAGGTCACAAAAAACTAAAACTTCAGCCGTACATTGGATCTGACACCTTGTTTCAATACAACTCCACATTCAACTGACAATGTGTCAGCTATTCCCGCATTCGGGTTTTAACCACAACCGCCACAATACTTCCCGAGGGGCCAGTCGGCATGAGTAGGTTGGAGCGAACTCCGCGCGCTCCTGCTCAATATATGTGTAGCCAAAGCTACTACCAGTTGAGCTTCTATATTGCTCTGAACTGTAGAGCAGGGGTTGGACCCCATACGCACATTACACGCTATCGACTACCCAACGGTCTTGCCACCCACGTCCTACCCTATCATCTAGAAGCCTACTACTGACTAGATATCCCTTCCACTCTACATTATCATCGGAAATCCAGTCATTCCAGCGCAATAACGCAGTCGTCAAGTGTGGATTGAAACACATTCTTTCATTTATGGTCAGCATGAGGTCTATGACGCAAACTCACGCGGACAATCGGTGAACGAACCGGCGACGCACCAAAAGTAATGCAGGATAAAGAAGACGAAACGGGGAATGGTCCTTGCTAAGAGCAAGTAATTAAGACGAACTCTTACATTCCACTCTCTGCCAGAAGGACCTCACAGCGGCACATGTTTTGGTTGTCAAGCTGCCAGATGAAAGAGCAATGCTGATTTGTCTTACTTTTAATTTATAAATAATAGAAGAACTTCGACTTTGTAGAAAGTCTTCCACGATGAATGTCTGGATCTGTATGACTTGAATACCTTTTTAAATATCAATAAAGCTTTGCGTATACCAGCTAGAAAAGTATGGAGATTACGTATGAGGCGCTTACATTTATTGAACCCAAATCTTCAAAAGAATTGCAACCGTGTGTCTCCATCAACGTCGTATGTGAAGGCAAAAAGTAAACATTTCTCATTTTCTTTCATTCAAATAAGGTATGCATACATGCTGATCCATTCTAATTTTTATTTTCGGCAAACAATTTCAATCGGTCGCACATTCACCTGAAACGCCAATTTCGGCAACTTTGCTGTTGTCGGCGCACCAGTGAGCGGTGCCAGCCAAAAATATAGGACGCCGTAGTGCATCCAAACGCAAACACAAGCCGCAAGAGCACTATTAGCTCACTCAGGCAGTGGAGCTTGTTCGACGGCAACCAAATGGCAACAGCCGGCGAGCGTTTGTAAGTCGAAAAGCAGAAGTGGGTAGTTGCCGTTAAAGGGGGGCACAAGCAGGCAGCATGTTGAACAACCAATTACCTATTTATTTTTGGTGTACAATTTTTCTTGTTAACTTCTCTATTTTTGTTGTGTTAATGCTGCTTCCTTTCGCTTTGTATTTTTTCGTGGTTTATTTTTGCTTGTAATGTGTTTATTGCCGTGAATTTTCGAAATGAAAAGTGTGCCTGTGGTAACGAAATTAAAAGTATGATTAGTTGCATCAATTTAAGGGGCGTTTCTGTTTCGACTATTTAAAATTCAATTGCTTCGTTTTATAGCTCGCCTTGCCGTTATTGTTGTACAAGCATTTGTCGGTCAACGACACTTTGCACTATATTTGTAAGTGCTGTTGCATCAAGTGTAACAGTTTAGTGGAATTGGCGAATTGTTGAAGTACTTAACGGTAATATGTACGAGAATGCTTGAAAGTTTTTACTTAAAGATTCGAAAATGATAATCTAACACTTAATACGCCGATAACAAATAATAATAAAAATTTAATAAGTTTGCTACTGTCTAAACGAGAAGGTTCAGCTCAGGTATAATAAGGCAAGGTCAGGGCTTCAGTTGCTTAGGTCAAAAGTGTGTATTGAATAGACGCATAACTACAATAACTGTACTAATTATTTGAGAAACATTCTATGACATTCATGAGAGCAAAGCAATAAATCTTAATTTGTTTCTTGGCTGGCATTAGATCATATATAAATGAGACACGCAGACATCTTTAAATATCAAATCGTCACAGGAACAAGAAAAAAAAAACACTAACCTCTGCTGCTCGGAAGTTATAAAACCCTTCGCAGGTGCATTTATTTTAGTACAAATGTAAATAAAACGATTTGTATCTTGGTTTTAATAGGTCAGTTTGAATGATTAGTTTTTCGATTTCAACAATATGTTCGGTAGTCTGACAACAAAACAAGGCGTACATTTTTCTAATTAGTGAATATTCAACACGATGATAAGTATTTCTACCACTATCATTTACATCGTATCTTTTAAGAATAAAGTCCACTCTGTTGAGAATTTGAATTTTCAATGAAAAACAATACAATCTGGTAAGATACAAATAGAGAGAGAGAGAGAGAAGCGACGGAAGAGTAGAGAAGAGATGAAAAGTTCATTGGTGCTGGAAGAAAGGTACTGCTGGGTTATAAAGCGAGACCTTAACCACAATTGGTACGTTAAATCTGGTAAAGCATATATACATGATCTCATTGCCACTGCACGACGCTCGCTTCCATTTGATACTCGATAATACTGACTAGAGAACTTGGGGACCGCTGAAATTATCGAAATGGCGAGCAAATTTTAACTTAAAGGTGTTTATTTGGAAATATAATGAAGAGCTTTCCGTTTCACTCGATACATATCATTTTACCACTATTAAATGCTAATAATGGTTGTTTTTTTAGACGATGGGTTTTTAATGAGGCTCCCTCTTAGCAGACTTTTTACAGCTGTTATTTCCTTTATACACTTACATCAAAACAATTACTTACATCAAAACAATTTGTGTAAATTCATTGCCAGAATTATGGTCCGGTTCATGTGAACATTGTGCCTCACGTTGTGGGTGACATAATCACAGAGCAGGGTCGGCAATCATAAAGCAGAGTCAGTACCCACAGAGCAGAGTCGGTATTGACAGAGTGCAGTCGTTAATATGAGCAGTCATATTGCTACTGTGGAAGAGGGTATCGACGAAGACTGGAATAAGTGCGTCCTCCATCGCGCGGAATAATTGGAACTGTGCTCATTCAATTTTTGGATGATTTTGGGAAAGGCACTTGGTTTGCGTGCTCTCGTGGAAGAATTGAAGCCAATAACCTTCAATCGCGTCGCACGTTTGATGAATGAACAGTGCATCAATGAAGACTAGAATGAGTCCGTGCTTCATCGCGCGGAACAACTGCAGTTCCGCTCATCAAATTTTTCGAAGATCTTGCGGAAGAACCACCGACTTCGGCTTTCACAAGAAATGCACTTTTGGCTGAATTTGTACGTTAGTAAACAAGCTTGACTTATTTGGAGAGATGATAATCGACAATTGAGATGCCGTTACATCTTCAAAAAATCAATGTTTGGTTGACTCTATAGGCAAAGGGAATCCTTGGTCCACATTTCCTCTAAAATAAAGCTGGCCATAATGTTAAAGTCAATAGAGAATGCTATAGAATCATAACTAATGACTTTGTCTGAGGGATTGAACCGTGATATAGCCAACAAAAAAATCAATTTTTTAAAGAAAACTTTCGTTAAACGCAATATTTCGTGTCGTGGGTCTGTGGCGTGTACGATGACTATTTTCTGTACCGTTCCGGCGACAGTCGGGTCTACGTAATCGGAACGGACAGTAAATTATAGTTTTTTATTCAAAGCCATGTGGAAACACAAGACCCATCCAGGGTGATGAATACGAGCGAGTATATACATTATCAAAGCCATCTATAAGAGTCAAAAAAGAAGAGGGAGTCAAAAGCTTAACATTATGGCAGCAGCGGTGACAAACTCAACTCACTCAAAGGACGGTGAACCTACAGACTGATACCGGATATCCATTCGGGGATCGACATATGACATGGGGACCTGGATTTGCACCTAAGCCAAATGCTAAGTGGTCATGGGCGCTTTAGAAGCTACCTATACATATTGCTTTGAAGACTCTGAGAAAATTTGACCACACTCATGTGTCAGTCAACTGAGAACTGAAAAGCTGTATGCGAAGCGGTCTTCTCAATCAATTAAATCTTCAAATTTGGAAAATATTTTTTATGTATATATTTTTTTCTACTGAATATCAACAACACAGTTAAAATAGCATGTTGCAGGTATAGCAAAATTCACCGGTTTTCAAATTATACTACATACACACCTGTAGATTTTGAACTAATTCGTATTTTTCATTGCTCTGTAACACTTTAGGCACTTTAGGTTTGGAAACTTAACACCTGTTCTCATTCCCTCACTGTTTTTTTTTCAACTTAGTATACTTTTATGGCACAGCATTAAAAAGTTTTACAGAAAACGCAGTCGTTTGGTAAATATATTTCTCGGTTTTTTTTTTTAATTTTTGGGGAACACTTTTTCGCAATAAAAAAAAATATTTTTCGATTGTTTTAAAACATTCTTATGAAAATGCTTTGAAATACTCATTTAAATATGTTTTTGTGCAAAATGCCGTGTGATCGGACATACAAAAACCGTTACTGATAAATTTTCGTTGAACAAATAACTAAAGCTACTAAGTACACAGATCCCGGGCACACACAGCGTCTAGCGCGAGAGAGCGCAAATTTTATTACACACGATGGCATACATACATACATGTATGTAGCGCTATATATGCACGCTGCACTTGGGCGTAAACACAAAATTAGCAATAAATAATGCGCCACACACACACTTAGACTTATAAGCAGCTGTGCTTATGCGATAAAGCGCTTAAATCAAAATTTGTGATTTTTTAGAATTTTATTTGTTTGAAATACGAATTGTCAAACTGATACGCGCTGCAAGCAGTTGCCGGGCTGTGCTTGCAATTTCGGTTTTGTTTTTGTTGTTTTCTGTTTTTTGAATCCATTCGTTGCTCGTTGTTCGTTGTAGGCAAATAATATGCTACTTTTTGAATTTTGATCGTAAAACTCGACAGCCAAATCACCTACTCGCCGCGTTGAGGTGAAATTGTGCACTGAGCTTGTGATGCATGAGCGATACGGAGCAAACACACATAAATATCTAGGTATGTAGTTATGTAGTTATGTCCGGACAAAAGTTGATATTAAGGCACTAGTAGATGACAGGCGAAACGGCTAAGCAAACACACAAAACTACGCGAGCACTTAGGCAACCGCATATCTACCTAGTATATGTACCTATATAGCTACCTACAAGCGTGCATGCATACGCACGACATAATGTGTACGCAGATAAAAGCGACTCATAAAGAAAAATAGTAAAGTGAAGGCGGCGCAAGCGGTGTGTACACGTTTGTAAGCGGCGCCGCAGCACAGGAAACACACAAGCGAAATTCTTTGGAAGCGCAACAATTCGCTACAATATCAAAATTAACAACAACAATGGCAACCATAGTGAGTACCATAACAATAACATTGTATTAAGAGCACTTTTGAGCTAAAAAGGCAAAACTAAAACTCAAAACGCTTATCAGAAATAATAAATGCGCGCGATACAGCATGGCCCAGGCGGCTTTGCAGTATACAGAAGCGCATTACACGAAACTTAAGTACACACAAAAGCAACAACAACAGCAATCAAAGTCTTCTTTAATATAAATAAAATATTGAAGATCACACGCATACACTCACAGGCACTATTTTGCTTTCGAACACACATTATACCCATATTAATAGGTTAGTACGTCACCAGGTCGTATGAGTAATATTTTTGTATTTCACTTAACCAACTAACTCACCAACCAAAATAAACTGCGCGCTCACACACAACGGCACAGCTGCCTGCGCTCTCCACATTTGTTCACTCGCGATCACCGTTTAGCACATATTAGGGGCGGCGATTTTCTGAGGCAAGTCAGCTGATCGAAAGCAATAACAACAAAGCCAGCATTTTATTAATTAGCACAAACAAAATACAACCGTAATACTCGCGTAGTTAGTACATATAAAAGCATATGTGTGAGGGCTTATGTTTGAGTCGGGGTCTTAGTATTGTTGGTGTGCGTCCAGCGAGGCGCAAAGCGCGTCTGACACAGTCACCCAATGAAAAAAGCGCCGTCACTATCGATTGTCAGCTAATTTGCGCTTGATTTTGTTTTTGTTGTGCACTTATAACAGTTACTTCGTTATACATATATACATATATATACCGATATATGCATACATATACATATGATGTGCTCACCACATTTGCGTAAGCAAAATAAGTTTTGTTCTTATCAATAAGCAATATTTGTAGCTATTTTACACCACTCAAAAGCAATTTCAATTACGCGTGAATAGGAAGCCAGCAAAATGTTAGTAACAGTAAGAAAAATCTTAAAATCAATCAAGAAGAAAACGTAAACTTCTCTCATACCCTACACAGTTGCATTTTGTATAGCGTAAAATAGTATAAAAAGATATTTAATTGGTATTGTTTTCTCAGGCAATTTTCATGTCAAATTTATAGGGGATATCTTGTCAAATAAAAAGGTTTTCTATATAGGAACTTGAATTTTTTCAAAGATAATAGAGTTACTTTTAACTACAATTTTGGGAAAATATCGCATAATAAAGTTTGTCATATAACAATTTAATTTGTAACGTAAATTTAGATTGTAGCTTTGTCTGTTGTAATAATCTTTGCCAATTTTCGTGACCACAACTCAAATAAATACATTTTCCTTACAAGACTTGATTTTGATTGATAATTTTGCATGATAGCTATATGCTATTGTATACCGATATCGGTGGTTTCAACAAAACGGAAGCTTCTTAGAGAAAAAAGGCCGTATAGGAAATTTCAGAGTGGTATCTCAAACACTGGGACGGTAGATTACGGAAATATGAACATACGAATAGGTACCTCAAATACGACATGACTGAATCGACGCAGCTGGTCACGCTGATCATTATGCAGATATACCATATATTAATGGTATCCAACGTTTTCTCTTGGTCTCAATATTGAGCAAAACAGCACTGAATGTCAACCAACAAGCCAAAAATCTCACTGAATCGGCCAGCAATTAACCGTAGAGCTTTGAAGTCTGCAAAACATATTGGCAAATCTTAACGCTATTTGCAATTTGTACATTTCAGATGATTATATTCACGTTAGTCTTCGGATGCCGAAGAAAAGATCGCTGAGATATGTAACTGCAAGATATTGAGTTCATTTGCAATGGGATCCATTGTGACGAAGAAATGCTAGTCCAAAGTATTTTTGACTTCACTAAAGATCCAACGTTTTTTCTGCAGTTTTATTGAAAGCCAGGCCGAACACAATACGAAATTTCGGAATTCTGATAAATAATCGGCTGATAAAAAAGCTAACATGTATGAGGTCTGAAGTGTGTTAGAAATATGTATGTACATACTAGTGGATTAATAAGAGAGGAGCATTCAAAAAATATGCTCTTGCATACATGGGCTTTCAAAAGCAAACATTCGTCGAGAGAATATCCAAAATTTACCTACATACAGATACAGTTGATACAAAATTCAAACAAACAAAATTTTTGAGGTCTCGTAAACGAAGTACGTCCCTTTAGAAATATTTATAAAGTCTTTGTGAATTGACAAGCGTAGAACATTATTTGTTTCAAATCATCTGCTGTTGGATCCAATGCCTTTCAAAAGTAAACATTCATCGTAATGAGTTCTAAAATGAGCTTTTAAAAACGTTATATAAAGACTCAAATCAAAATAATGGTAAACAACAAAAAATGTAGCTGACCCTTTAAACAAAATTGTGTGTCCTAAAAATCACTTTACTACGAACAATTTGCCTTGGACACACTCTCATTAAGCACAAGAGCTTTGTAAGACTGTTATCAGTTGGGAGCGTGAGAGAAGGTCATATAACCGTGGAAAAAGTGTGAAATCGCGCGAATAGAGAGTACGTAAGTGAAAATGTTTGCAATTAAAGCTAATGGAAACACTTGAGGCTAGAAATTTACGATCACACTGCAGGTGTTTAATTTATTTTTAATAATAAAGTAATTTGTAGAAACTAATTAGTGGAATGGAAAATAAATAGATGGTAGAGAGTTTTTATACAAATAACTTTATGAAATATTATATTTTCAGATTCGTATAAATTTTTTCATTAAAAATTAGAAAAAATTACATGTACTTGGCATGCAATACTAAAAGAAGTTATGTAATATTTGGTGAAAGTATTGTAAAGGCAAGTTATTTTTATTTTAAACTAAAATAAGACTTTTGAACATAAAATAAATTAAAATTTTTAATGCTTTTAATATTATGTATACATTTTTTTAAGTTCACCGGAACTTTTTTAACTGCAACTTTAGAAAGTTTGCCAAACCTTCAAAAAGCAAACGCGTCATCCTCACAACAAAGAAAAGGCAAAACTTGAGCTTAAAAAAATACTTAAATTCCCTTCATTATGCGAGCTAATAGTGCAATAATTTTCTGTGCGAATAAAAAAAGCTGCAATGAAAGGAAAAAGCGAAGGAGGAAGCAAATGTTGCGCGGGCGTCGCACACACACACGTGGTATGTACATATGCATAAAAACTGACATTCACTTTGCATTTGTATGCAATCAAGCTAATATTTTCACTTAGAAAAGAAAAAACTTGCGGAAGTTTGTGCGAAATTTGCAATTATACAATTTGTGTTTACTACATTGGAAAAAAAAAATGCGCAATTGCGAAATTTAAATGGATTAACAGAGTAAAGGGCCTCTGTGGCACAAAGAGGCATAAAGAGAAATAAACAAAATATTAAAAATAAAAAACATATAAAAAATATATAAAAAAAAAAAAAAAATTTTTTAAAAATAAACAACACTAAAA
>NW_017537057.1:462234-468056 GCF_001853355.1 Bactrocera latifrons
AAAAATATTAGTAAATAAATAAACTATTTATTGACATAATAATCTAAATTTAGCATTCTAAATGAAATACAAACAATTTATTTTTGCAAAACGAAACAAAAAGGTTAAACCGAAGCCCTTCACAGTTGTATTTCTTATAGCATGCACATAAAGGAGAGTGAACCCCTTTTATCCTGCTTTTGGGCAGCCACTTTTAATGACAGTTAAAATGTACATATGTGCTGTAGTGGCTCGATCTGAAGAATTTGTTCAAAGATGATAGAGGAACCTTACACAATAATCTATGCCAAGTTTCATGAAGATATCTTGTCAACTAAAAATGTTTGCCGTACAAGAAATTGCTTTTGACCAATCAGTTTGTATGACAGCTAAAGGCTATAGTGAGCTGATCTGAACAAATTCTTCATATAACTAATTTTTTTTTAGCAAATGATCAATGCTAAATTTTGTAAAGAAATCTCGTCATATGATAAAAAATTCCATACAAGCACCTGATTCCGATCATTTAATTTGTAAGACAGCTATATGCTATTGACGTTTGATATCAGCGATACCGACAAATGAGCAGCTTCTTGGGGAGAAAAGGAAGTGTGCCGAATTTCAAATCGAAATCTCAAAAACTGAGGGACACAGGGTGCTCTATATCGATTACATACCATAATTCTCTCAGAGTGTGCCAATATAGGGCTCATTTCCGTAATATATTGAACTCATAACATACATTTTTAATTTCGCTTTAAAGCATTAAAAATTCAATTACTTATCAATAGCTTCTTATTCTATAGAATCATAAGGGCAATCTAAACACTTGCAACTTTTCCTACAGGGCGCACAAACCCGCTCTCACTGCTGTGCAGTCGTTTATTAAAGTCGCAGTAGCGGCAAACGCAGAATGTCTCTGTACGCACCAAATCATTCTTATTGCTTCTGTTGTTGCTGTTGCGTCGTTGGTGGAAGTGTTTATGACTTTTGAGTGGGAGTCGCCCCAATGCACTTTTATCGGCATGCAATCGAGTCGACATGTGGTAGCGCAGCCGCGACCGGAGGAGAGTACTCGTGCGCCATAAAAGTGGATGCGATGCAAAATCAAATGATGCAAATCACAGTGCATTAAAACAAATGAGCTAAATTATGGTGAATGTTGGCTTGGATTTGTGTAGGAATGAGGTAGTCGTAAAACTAGTCGGAAGTGGCGACAAAGTGGAGTAAATGGGCCTCCTACGCTGATTTCAATTCGTTTCCAGATCGTTTTGGATCTGTGTAACTGGAGCAATACTGAATATATAGTATATGCCATAAGGGAAGTCTGTAGAAGTCATAATAGTCTACTAGCTCCAAAGTTATCTTAATACATCATTCAGAAAGACAACTGTATGAACATAATGTGAGTTTTTTCTGTCAAGCTAAGAAAGAAAATATCTCGAAAAGAGCCCGTTTCGACTTAACTGGAAAAGGATCTTATTAGTTACATGGAAAAAGTATGCCACCATCGAGGCGATTGATTTTTTTCTAAGAGAATGTGCCACAGAAACTATTTTCCCTTTCAAATCATGTGCCGCTCCTTTATAGCTGTAGTTGCTTTTCGTAGAAGTTTTTTATTTATTAATTTTTGTTTTTTTTTTTTTTTTGGTTATGACGGGTATCTAATCCCCGTTACGATGATAAGAATTATATAAGATGTTATCGACGTCAACCAACGGCAGCCCCAGGAAACGTGTTGTCAAATGAGTAGGGTTAGCAGGGCATGCAAAGAGGTGGCCAGTCATGCAGAGACTCATTGCACGTTGGGCATATGTCTGATTTGTCAGGGTCTATTTTGGAAAAATAAGAGTTTAACTTGTTACTGTATCCAGAACGAAGCTGCATAAGCGTTACTCTCCTTTCTCGCGGCACTCAAGCTCGTCTTCTGCAATGGGTGGTGGCTTGACTCCAAGTACGAAATTCACTAAGAGGGAGTCGGTGAAGGTGTTAATGGCTGCACTGTGAATGGTGGTCAGTGCTTGTCGGAAGTTAATTGCGTCCGAAGCTGGCTGGAGTACTGCTTTATTTCGACGACGTAGTTGAGGAATGACCTCTTGGTAGTAAGTAATTAGAAGCTTATGAACCTCACTATGCAGGTGTTCGATGGGAGACATCAAGAGGCATCCTGTCGTAATCCGGAGTGTAGTGTTCTGACAAGTTTGCAGCTTTTTTCCTCGTCTGACTTTCACTGCATCCAAGTGACGTGGTGCGACGTAGTTAAGGATCGGCCGGCCGATTGCTAAAAACAAGGTCTTTATACTATAGATAGAATACTCATCGAACTTGGACCTTCTCATCAAACATAGACCTTAAATGATAACACTTCTGAATGAGTATTATTTACTTGTTAGCAGAGTGACTTACTAGAGAACTACTTAGAGAAAAAAATAACAAGATCTCTAGTTCCCCTTATAAGATTTTGAGTCTGCGGATCTAATTGTGTTTTCTTTCACACATTAATAGTCACTATGATCTAACCTCACTTTTCGTAGAAAAAATCTGAGTACGAAAGCTGGGCAGAGTTTTCACCAGACGTCGCACAATCGCATTATATTGTGGGCGAATAGCGATGATTTCATACCAAAACAATGCAAAATACACACATACATATGCTGCACATATTGATTCAATATGAAAGCGCTGTAATTGCAAAAGTTCACATGACGCGCGACAGACAAACTTTTGTTTTGCGTAATTTTCGCAATCACAAACAGAAGCATATTCACAGTCATTGCCACTGAAGATGCCACAAAGTAGACGACACAATAAATTGAAAAAAAAAAATTGCAATTAGAAAGGCATGAGCAGGCTTGAGACTGCCTGGCAGTTGAACCTTTGCTGCAGCTCAGTAACGAGAAAGGTAAATGATTGGAGACACAGTGTGGCAGCCGTGAAGTGAGTGACATCCCTTCAACGCCGCGACACAAGCGGCGCAAATGGGTGCGTTCACACTTAAATGGCTTACCGATGAATTGCGATTATTATTATATTTTCTTTGTTTTGTATGAAAAGCGCCACAGCGCTTAAACACTCTTCATGAACTGTCTACTTACAAGCACTTTACTTTTATTAGTAATTTTTTATTTAATTTTTATTTTTGATTTTTTGCTTAATGCCTGCCGCAAATTAAAAAGTGAAAGTAAACACAAAAGTACTCACACCTTTTTTAATCAAAAATGCATTTTAAATTTTGCACGCGATTAACACTTTTTGTCTAATAAATCTCATATTTTTTTGAGCTCTTTGTTGCATTTAAAGTAAACATTTGTTTTGCGGACTTTAATTCGATTCACTAATTCTTTTTTCTTTTTGCTTGTTGGTGAAAATGAAAGGCGAAATAATGCAATTAAAAATTATGACACCAAGCAAGAGTGGCGAAGAGAAATAGTTTAGACAAGCGTAGGCGAGAGTGTTTGTGTTTGGAGGAAACAAACACAGAAAGTAGCTGCAAAAATCCAAAAAAAAAATAAAAAAAAAAAAAATTTAAATTAAATTAAAAGCTAAAATAAAGACAAAATAAAAAAACACGAAAATTAAAAAAGACGAAATTAAAAAAATAAATAAAAAAACAAAATCACAATAATTAAAATCCGAAAAACAAAAAATAAACATATACTTAAAAAATTAAAAATCATAATAATTAGGTTCCCACAGTTAGCAGCATTGGCTGCACGAAATTGCCCACGCACTTAAACAGAAAAGTACCTATATACGTATGTTGGCCTGGGTCTAAAAAATGATTTTTTCATTTTATAGGCTGAAAGTTAGTTGGTTGGTAAATATCCACAAACAAAAAAAAAATGCTTTTTTAGTACCTCACTCTTAATATTTTTAAGAAGGTTCTCCACTTTTCAATTTCTAGTTTTTAAACCCTGAACAGGGTAGATGTACTGGGTTTGTCACGATATTTGTAACATTGTAAAGGAAACTTCAATGACTATATATAGTACATATATATAAATTAAATTTATTATATAAAATATAGACTTGACGTAGCCAAACAGGAAATAGTCTAACGGCGTCAAATCGCACAAGCGAAGCGGCCATTTCGATAACCAACATGATTTTCAATAAATCATTTGTGGCATTCGCTGTGTGGCTTGTGGCGCCGTGCTCTTGTCCAAGTTCATATCATCCAATTGTGGCCACAAATATTCGGTTATCATTGAGCGGTACCGATTTCCATTCACAGTAATGTACCGRCTTTGATCTCCATCCACGGAAGAAGTATGGCCCAATGACGCCGCCAGCCCATAAACCGCAATAAACTGWAATTTTTTGGGATGCAATAGTGACTCATGGAGTACGTGTGAATTACTGTCTGACCAATATTGCATATTTTGYTTACTCACAGAGATGCCCAACGCTTGAGAACGACGTGCGAGGGACTGATTTGGRTCTTCCTCAATTRATGCGCTGTCAGCAGCAATATTCTTGCCACAACGAGCACTTCTTCATTTTACTGGCACGGGAACATTTTGTACTGAGTCTGTGGATTCAAATCTTTCCACTAGACGCTCAATTGYTGATCTGACGACTATGACGACCATAAATTGGGCCCTCTTAAAGTTTAAGCCACTTACTCCGAATTTCTGTAGTTAATTTTAATATGKATCGTTGGATCGTTTATGATGAAATGGCAAACTTTACTGAAGAGAAATGTGGAAAGAGTGGGAGAAAAATGGCGTCATTTGCTGTTCCTATCGATCTATTTTTGTAGCGCAGTTTTGACAAAAAAAAAAAAAAACATTATATGCGGCCTAGTCCCTCAATTTTTTAGATATCGATCTGAAACTTTGCACACCTCCTTTACCCTTCAAGAAGTTGTTCATTTGTGGGAACCACCGATAGCCGACCAATAAAGCTTGTAGCTGTCATACAAACTGAACGATCGGAATCAAGTGCTTGTAGGGAAAACTTTCTCATTTGACGGCACGGATTATTGTCCAAGATAACGTTGCATTATCCGAGACTAAAGAAAAAGTTTTAGGCGTTTATTTCCATAGAGAATTCAGATACATTTTTTTAAATAGCACATAGTGAGATATGAGTTTTTTTTTCTAAGAAAAAAGGAAAGTGTAGTAAACTGAAAAGCTAAGCTATTAATATTCAGAGCACATACTTGGAGAGCATATTTTTGAGCTGCCTGCCCACCAATTTTCCACAATTCGAAATCAAAAGAATGAATAAATATTTTTTTTTTTTACCCACCCTAATGCACGTATGTATATGAGAGCAATGAATGATTGCAGTGGAATTGGTTACGAAAATTAATTAAATTGCTTAAGCCAAGTTTCTAAAGATAATTTAAGTGCGTGTTGAACGTGTGTTAATTTGTTAATATTTTGTGAGAAAAAACAGCAAACAACAAAAATCTGCTTACTAATTTCCAGCAATAAATCGAGGTGTTCAGCTGTAGTTGGCGGTTGTTATATATATTTTTATTGTTAAGATTGTTTTATTTCATTTTTTTTTTTTTGTTTTAGCTTTTTGCTGAAGCATAAAAATGTTTAGGTGTTGTTGGCTTTTGTGTGCCAGCTTGCCACTATTTAATACTACAGCTATGTTTTACTATTTTTTAAACATTAATTGTTGYATTTCATGTTATTGTGTGTTGTTTTATTTATGTGTTTTTACCGTTGCTCATGCCATGGTTTTTCACTTTTATGCGCGCGGCGTGGTTATGCCGTTGATTGCCTTCGAACTTTCAAAGCAATAAACTTTTGTGTGTGTGTGTTGTTGCCACAATATGATTATTGTAGTTGATTTAACAATCTTTTTATTAGTTTCAATTTTTTTTT